>NW_012115044.1:3584350-3593954 GCF_000951035.1 Colobus angolensis palliatus
TATATATATATGACACACACACACACTCAAACACATGGGATCCTCAGGTAGAATCTGCAGGAATCCAGTTGCCCTACCTTGATAGATCCTGCCCCAAGAGTCAGGCCAAATTTTCTGAGCTCTCAAACATATCTATATATGACACAGGGTAGATAGATGATAGGTAGATAGGTCAGTAAGTATATACAGATAGAGAAAGAGAGATGGAGGGATAGATAAAAAGATAGATAGTACATTGATAGGAAATCGAAAAGGTAGACAAAACTGTAGTGAAACATTTTGGTGATAAACTCTTTCTACCCACGATATTGAACAACTAGTAAGTCTCTCCATCGAGACTCTTCAATGACGCCAAGAGGCTCTGCTGCTTCCAATTGTGTAATTTAAAGATTATGAAATGCGGATAGCTCAGGCTAGAAAGCCAATCTGTTACTAAGATTTTTAGTGGCTTTACTTTATGCCCAGAATATTTGGAGGAGATAAAGGTAGTTCTGTTGTGTCAGTTAACGTCAATGATTCATCATAGGACAAGCCTATAATCCCTTGATACATTTTGCATATTCTGTGATGTTGGTCTTGACAATCCAAGAGTAGGATGACATACAATGTAAACTAAAATGAGAATGAGGTACCACAAACATGGTAAATCATTATTATTTGTACTTTGTAAGTAAGGGGAACATGGATGAAGTAAGTAATGGAGAAGAAAAACTTTCTTAGAGATGCAAAAATGTAGAGAGAACCACAGGATTAAAATAGCTCTCATTGTTTAACAAACATAACCATAAAGAACCAGGGTGAGGAGAAATGAAAATCTGCCTTAGGGTGTGTTTCTTTTGTAATAAAATCTCACGATTTTGAGGTGGACTCACAATATCTGAAATCCTGGTAGATAAGTCTTATGTAGTCATTGGCATTTGTCTCAAGTAATGAAATACTTTCTTCATAATACAGATTTTTGTTTGACTAGCCACACTTTTATGATTTAGAATCAAATAGAGCAACACTGTTATTTCATCACTGATGTATGGTAAAATATCCTACTATATTCTATCTGTTTCTGAGCATGCTTCCAACATTTTAATCTGTAGCTTTTGCAGTTTGTATCCCAACTACCTTAGAAATTGTAACCTTATAATTTTCCTTTTGCACTGTAACAGACAAAAAAATGACTAGAGCTGATTGTATCTGGATTTAGAAGACAAGGGAGCAGGTAATTACCCACAGAGATCTCTATCCTCTCCACTTGCTATGATAAAGAGATAGTTGTTTGATTTTCCTAACATGAAAGAAGATCTATTTGTTTAACTTGGTTTATTCTGTTGTTGTTTTTTTTTTTCCTTCTTATTCTTTATACAAGACCCATCTTTATTGTTTGCTCAGTCATCTGGAAAATACAATGAATAAAGGAGAAATACTATGCCACGTTGAAGGTAAATGAAGTTAATCTAAGGAAACAAAATTTTAAAAAAATGTACTATATAAGAACTTTGAAGATATTAATTCAGAATGGTCACTACTCTTTAATCCAAATTACACCTAGAACACTTCTAAACTGGAATTACTTGTGCTTTTGAAAGTCTAGTAGAAAAAAATGGAGCCTCACTACTTCTTCAATTGCTTAACATTGTTAGAAAATAACATATATAACATATTTCGGCATGGTATCAATTCTTATTGTCAAGACAGTCTTCCCTATGTTGAATTCAACTGCATTAGCTTATTTTTACATGTTCTTTCTTAGTAAAACAAGGAAATAGTTAAAATCAATTATTTGGTCTATATGTGATTTTCACAATGTCTCCCTTTCTATAAGAACAAAAGAGAAAAGTCAGGAACTTATTTCTCCCTTTCAGACACTTAAAGGAATGCATTCACTACCTTAGGAGGAAGAAGATGCTATGAAAAAGGGTTTCTTGACCCCACCAGCAATCAAGGCTCCACCTCATCAATTTTAGTATGAACAGCCAAGAGCCATACTTCTCAAACCATCAATGATAGGCTGCATGATAAAGGTCTATCTTATACCTGATTTTGGACTTAGTGGTATCCATGGTTGCGCAATCTCAGGAAAAGGTGTGATTTTAGCTCATCTTAGCAATACTTGGGACTGAAATGCAGGGAAAAAATTTGAAAGAAGCCTATATAGGTAGAAGTTTAAAGGAAGATTAATAGACTAATTGGCTGGGTGAGACCTTAAAAGATGGCAGCTAATTCCCATGCCTTACCTTTGAAGAAAAATGTTACCAGATTGATTGTAACTTGGTTTTCAAAATACAAAGTCTATATTTCATTTATCTAGTGTTGTTTTGTTATAATTCTAATTGTTTCATATCAACTAAATTTTATCATTCCATTTGTGAATTTTGTAACTCCGTAATTTAGAGTCCAGTGTTATACCACTTCTCTCCTCTATCTGTACTTAATTCCCAGGTAATCTCTTCCAGTCTCTTAAATGCCACCTTTATGCTAATGAATTCTAAATTTGTATCTCCACACAACACCTCTTTCTTTATCCAGAATCCTATAGCTGCCTAATTAACATCTTTACATGAGAGTCCAACAGGCATTTCAAAAGTAACAGAGAACTCTGAATTTCAACTCCTACCACTGCTGAACCAGATTCGTCTCTGGCTTTTCCCATCTCAGTAAATAACATTTCCATTACGTTAGTTGCTCATGTGAAAAACCACAACGTGATTCTAGACTCATCTCTTTCTCTTACACCATACATGCAAGCCATGCACACACCATGTTGTCTTTTCCCTCAAAATATGTAAAAAACTGATGAGTTCTTACAACTAACATGCCTATAAACATGATCTAAGCCATTATGTTATTTTGTCTGAACAATTGCAATGATCTCAACTAGACTTTATCCTTTCATCCTCAATTCTCTAGCAGAGAGTCTATTCTCCACTCAACAAATACATAATTCTTTAAATATATGTCAGGTCTTGCCACTCTCCTTAAAAACTATGCACTGGCTTCCAATTTCAGACAAAGTCTTACATTATCTAGCTCATGTTACTCTTAGACCTAATCTATTAATTTTCTTTGACTTACTCTCTTTCAGACACACCAGCCTCTTTGGTACTCTTTGCCTTCTGCCTCAAAGCATTTTTACTCACTATTTTCTGTTCCTGAAAACTCTTCCTCCAGGTATCTTGAATGGCCTGCTTCTTCACTTTCTTCAGGTCTCCATTTAAATAACGTCAAGAAACCCTTCCCTGAACATCTTATTTTAGAGGTGCTACCTTTTCCCTTTCTATGTCTCTTATCCTACCTTATTTTTTATTTGTAACAGCTTTTACTATTTGACTTTTATGTAAAACCCCATAAACTCTTTAAGGGAAGAATTGTTTTAGTTTGTTGACTATAGTATCAACAGAACCTTGAATAATGTTTAAATATATGAATAGTAGTTTGTCACATATTCTCAGGTATTGCCTCTGGGAAGGGAATGGCTATTTTGTAGGCTGTAATAATGAGCAAGTATCCTCAAAATCACTGACTACTTTTCTCCACACCAAAAAATTCAAGTAACAAATAAATCTCATATTTTAAACTTGTAATTCTAAATCTAGGGAAGTTTAGAAAATAGTTATTAAAGGTGGCCAGGATTCTCTGTTGTACTCATTGACTAAATAATTCATTATTCATTCATTGCTCATTTGAAAAATATTTATTAATACCTTCATATAATACACTTGGCCCTGGAAGATAGAAAATTGATTCAAGATTGTCCTCAAGGAGCTTTTTCAGCTAATACAAACATGGTGATATACAACAATCTGGTTTCACTTCTCAGCAGCTACTCATCTTCTAGATACTTCTAATACAAATTCAGTGTTCTACAAATAATGAAAACCCAATACATTTTATTATAAAAATAGTAATAACAATAAAGCTCTTAAACAGATTGGACTTCAAGAAAATGTGAGAGCTTAAATCTTAATATACTCTACCTTGACCTCTAGGATGGTGAGTTTTTCAAATTGTTTAGTATTTTCATTTGTCATTTACTAATTAAAACCTAGGAACTGTATCAAATACAAAATAGAAAATAATATTATTGATTGTCTTTTTTCCATATTATAACTTTATATAATTTTTTTCAATATTGGGAGGCATAATTCTCACAAAATAACTTTACCTAAGATGAACTTCCGAATCTAGCAATCATTAGTGCCACGTCGGCAATTTGTTTTTGCCCCATAGGACATCCATACCAAAATTATGTTACTCATTAATGATTTAATTGTAAAAATGTAGAAATTTATATTTAAAACTCAGGAAAAAAAAGAAGTTTAATTAAATCTCACAGAAGTGAGCAAAGGGAATTTGAGTGATAAAAATAAAATAAAGATGTAGAGATTACTGCAGAAATGGAAATCATATCAAATAAATATTGAAGTGAACTATTTAGAGAGATGAGACCACTGAAACACACTAAATGATGATTAAAACAAGATAAATATTTATTAAATGTGGCTGTGATTTATTAAGCTGTGCGGGACTAAATAAATGTAATTTGATATCTGAGTCATATCTTTCTGATACAGCCTTCATTAAATCTGAAGTCTCAGCTTTGAGGGAATATTATATGTTCCCTTCAGTTTTTAATCTCTTTGAAATATCATTTTGATTCTGGGGAAGGCTCTGAAAGTCACAGACTGAAGTCTGTTGCTTGTCAATGAGGTTGTTCTGTTCTGCCAGATAGAGAAGACAACCCATCAACCTCTGTGAGGGCAGGGGTTGCTGTCACTAGCAACGAGCTGGACTGGTGCCTGCCATGTGGTGCTCAATAAATAATACTTATTTATATTTACAAATGAATTGCCTCTTTATCTCTTCTTCTCTAAAATGATTTAACAATACAAGTTTTTCCGAAAATCTGAACTAAGTTTCACCAATCAGATATTATTAGGCATTCTTTAAATGTCTAGCACAGAGAATGCCTAATAATATCTAAAAGACTTAATTTATCTGCCTCAAGCCTCTCATTTGTAAAATAAGTGTAATTATGATTTTTACCTCAGAATTTTTGTGAGAATTAAACAAGAAATGGCATAAAGGGACTTAGGAGATAGTTTAGCACTAAATGAGTTTTCAGTGAATGTTTATTATTAATAAAATTCTCAGTAAGAGTCCTACTCTCTGGTACTGCATTGACCTCACCACCAGGGACCTACGTTCTTTTAATCTACTCTTCTAAGAACCAGAATAATAGTGCCTTACCTAAATTAGATAGAGGCAGCTGCTGTTTTTTTTCCATTAACATTTAGCTATAGTGTCTACCATATATAAACAAACTGACAGCTTTGGTTCCTACCAAAGATAGCACGTATTCAGATAGCACACATTTGAATAGCACATATTCAGATAGCTCATATTCAGACACATAAAAAGAAGGATTGCTGGGGAGAAGGGAGGAGAGAGGGTGGTAGTTTTTGAGAAAAGCTGAATTTTCCACACTGGTGGTTTGCACCGATTAGTCAACACTTAATTATTCAGCAAAATATTTTATCTTGAGTCTGTAAACCAAAATTTTTGCTAAGTCTATATGACATGACTAATCTGCACCTTTACAGTTGATTTTTTTTTATCTTGCCATATTAGCAAGTGATAGCCAAACAATTAATCACAGATAGACTACTGTGTGCTGAACAAGCTGTCAAAGAAGCTAAAATAACTAGACCAACTATGGTACAATCTGCTTATTTTCAGATGTCTAAGCATGGCCTGAATCTCTCACTTCATATAATTCTTTGTTAACTCTCACTTTCCTGGAGTGCTACTTTTCTATTTTTATTGAATAATTAGGAAATGGCAAAGGAAACAGGAGTAGAAAAAAAGTTAAGCATAGGTACTTGACAGATTTGTATAGGAAATACTTGGGAGACAGTGACAAGTAGTGGTGTCCAAGGGCAGCAAAGACACATGGACTAGCACTGTCTATCAGACTCATGATCAAAAACTTCCAGCTATATTAATGAAGTGTCTGGCTTAAGGATTCGATGTGTCGGCACATCATCCTTTCTTTTATCATTTCTTTTCTCCCCCAGGAGAAAACAAAGGAAAGCCTGCTCATCTCTACAGGAACCATGCATGACAATTTTATTTTAAAAGGTAAATTTATAAGAAAAATGTGTGACACCAAATGTGTGGAGAGAGTTGAAAAGTGAACAGCTTGTCAGCCAAAACTATAACAAAGTTGCTAACGAACAGCAGCCTTGTAATGAGTAAAGTGACAAAAGAAAGTCATGATTGGGTTGAAAATGCAATGATAGTCAAGTGACCAGTAACAGAATAATCTGAATCCTAATCTTTATTATAAAGACTCCAGAATAAAGAGATGTGAGCTTTGATTTCCACTTTCCACAGCTGGACTAAATGTTCTTTTTCCTTCCTCAGGTTCTTTTAAGACTTGAAAGTCATTATGATCATAGGAGATGGAGACACTGCCTGATCAATGTCATCAAAGATGTTTTACAAACTATCCAGTGCCCCACTCTGTGTATCCATGAAAAAACTTTTTTTCAGAATAAATTTCTTCCTGCCAATATGATTTATTTTATACTTATTATATTTGGAACCTCGTTTTGATTTATATATCTATCTTAGTTTGGCTCTTCCGAGAAGCACATGCTGAGACGAGGATTAAAGTAAAAGTTGTTTATTTGGGAAGGGCCATGAACACTGGTAAAGAAGTGGAGAGGTGATGCAATCCATGAAAGATAGATGAAAAACACTACCAGCGTGAGCCACGAAGCCTCAATCCCACTGAGAAACTCTGGGAAAGGATGGAAAACATGTGCCTTAGAATGGTCATTTCCAAGTGGTGGGGGAGTAGACAAGTCTTTGAATGAAGTTGCTCTGGGTGATAAGTTCTCAGTACTTCCATCTTCTTTCTTAAGTTCTTGAGGAAAGAATCCTAAGCATGGATGATCCCAAGTTAGCTGAGTGTTGTCAGGATCACATAGAAATATTAGGCAATATGGCAGGGCACTGATAACGTCAGCTACAGTTTTGTTGTTTCATTTTGTTATGGCATCTAGAAAATACATAGTAAAAAAGGGGCCCATATTTTACAACTATACAAGACAGTATTTTATATATTTTTGTCTACTTATCCTTTGCTCGAACTCTGTACCCATTTTCCCCTTTCCCTACTTAAACATACATTTATTTTCAACTGGTATCCAAGTGTGTAAGCTTCCCCATATCATTTTAAAAGGTGAGATTGGGTGTAAATCAACAAAAAGCCTCAATGAATCATTCAACAATTACGTATTAATTGTCATTTTATAATTCATTCAAAAAATATGACAGCCTAGTTTTTGTTGTTGTTGTTGTTGTTGTTGCTTTGAGATGGAGTTTCACTCTTGTTGCCCAGGCTGGAGTGCAATGCCACGATCTCAGCTCACCGCAACCTCCACCTCCCAGGTACAAGTGATTCTCCTGTTTCAGCTCCCCAAGTAGCTGGGATTACAGGCATGCACCATCATACCCAGCTAAATTTTTTGTATTTAGTAGACATGGGGTTTCGCCATGTTAGTCAGGCTATTCGTGAACTCCTGACCTCAGTTGATCCACCCGCCTTGGCCTCCTAAAGTGCTGGGATTACAGGCGTGTGCCACTGCTCCCGGCTGACAGCCTAATTTGTGTCAGGTATTAAGTTACATTCTGAGAATAGTGTCAAAGATGAACAATACGTGCTTCCTACCTTCAAGATGCTTGCAGACTAACTGGAAGAATAACAAGCAAAGACACAAAAATAAGATCAGTGCCAGAGCTAGGATGTGCAGTAAAATCTTATGTGACCTACATTGTTACAATGATAGCATCCAATATTATCAGCCCAAAATTTGGGGAGACAATATTTTTAAAGCAGAAATATTTATTGCCTTAACTGTGGTTGAACTGGGTTGGCCGTGACTGTGTTTGAAATGAAATGGTTCTGTCAGAGTAATAATTGATAACCCTCTTTCAACATCTGTGTAGCTGGTACAGATATAACAACTGTCCCCACCTTGTTTGCACAAAAATAAATTAAAAACCCCACCATAAGCCTTGCAGCCTCATCACAAATTATTCTCGTAAGCAAGTCTCTGACATGGCACTTAGATGTAGAAAGGTTGCGTAAAGCTGTGTATTATACCTTCAGCCAAAACTACATTATAATCTTCATTTAGAAACTCTTAGTCAGGGTCCAAGACTGATAATCACAGAAACTCAAAACTATAGCACAGGATTTTAATGAGAAGGAGATCTATTCTACCAATGTCACTTCTGAGTGTCTAGGAAGGGAACATGACCTTTCCATGAAAACAGGGTTTGCTGCATTTCAATAAATTAAATACACAACTGATTCTGATACATTCCAAAATAGATAATGGGATCAATTTTTAGGCAAACTGTCAAAAATTATTTGGTTAATTATTGTATGTGCACATTGGTCAGAACACTTTCCCTGGGTTTTCACATTTATTTAACATCTGGGGGCCTTGATAAGATTTAATAACAAGCTCTTAACAATTTTAAAGAACTGAAATGGAAATGTGGAAGTGGTTTCCTCCCTTTATATCTCAAAATGAATACATAAACACTCATTAAAAAAAAAAAAAAAGAGTTTGAGTAGTATGTGGAGGTGAAGTTCTAGATCTACTCTTCAGTTTGTGACTTTGGCCGAGACAAACACTCTCTCTTCAAGGATTGTACTAAAGGATTCCCTAGCTCTCTCCAACTCTAATATTTTATTTCTTGCTGGTTTTCAGTACAAAGATATCAAAATCTAGATCAAGTATGTATATGTAGAAAAGAGCAGAAAGTTTTCCTCTAATACAGTAGAGGTCATACCAGACCTGACTTAGAAAAGTAAACCTCATTGTGAAGGAGTCTTAGCAATTCAGCTCTCTGAAGGATCTAATTAGGAATTCTAGTTTAACACAAGGAAAAAGTCTTTCACAGATCTGAAAATTATGGAGGAGAACAAGAGAATTGTGTGCCCAAAACTGAGGGGCACTGATAGACAGTATTTCATTAAATTTTAATAAATGGTGGATTTGTTATCCATGTTTTGTAAGTGATAAAATCAAGGCTTAGAGAAATTAGATAATTTACCCAATAACAAACTAGTGAATGGCAGGACAGATTAAACCATGGTATTCAGGTTCCTTTATAGTGGTATACTCCACCTACTATTCATCTGGAGCACTCGTTACAACTAAAAACTTTTGATGAAACAATACAAAACCTCCAACTTCTGAGGAGTCAAATATTAGTCAAAATCAGGTGGAATATGAATAAAAAATAAACCTTGGAGAGGTGATGTGGTTTGGCTGCGTCTCCACCCAAATTTCATCTTTAATTATAGCTCCCATAATTCCCACATGTTGTGGGAGGGACCTGGTGGGAGATAATTGGATCATGGGGGCAGTTTCTACCATACTGTTCTCATAGTAGTGAATGAGTCTCACATGATCTGATGGTTTTTTAAGGTGAAACCCCTTTCCCTTGATTCTCATTCTCTGTCTTGTCTGCCTCCATGTAAGATGTGCCTTTTGCTTTCCACCATGATTGTGAGGCTTCCCCAGCCACA
>NW_012115044.1:3594004-3605365 GCF_000951035.1 Colobus angolensis palliatus
CCCAGCCACATGGAACTGTGAGTCCATTAAACCTCTTTTTCTTTATAAATTACCCAGTCTTGGGTATGTCTTTATCAGCATTGTGAGAACAGACTAACACAAGAGGCATCCTGCATGGGCTGAATTTTCTTCTCTTTTATTCTCCCTCACAGCTCTGACTCAGGAAGAGGCCCCATTCCATAGGGAGCTGCATGGACACCTAATGCCCTAAAAAAGAACCTGCTTGCCTTCTGCCCAGAGAAACCAGAGAAGAGAACCTGAGCAGTGGAGACTAGGGAGGAAATCATGGAAGGATCAGGACAGGAAGAGGGAACTCTCAAGTTCTGTATAGGAACACACACAAGTCTTTGCCTAGACCATGACCCACACATATGTGGACCAACATGAAACAACACAACCAAGTCTAAGATAACTAAGCTGAGGCATGAACACTGAAAATTAAGCCAAATTTATAATCTTAACGTGACAAGATTAATTCCTACAAAAACAAAAACCTCAAGATTTTCCAAAGGATTATAGCAAGACCCAGAACATATACATCACATTTAAAATTACTCAGCATACAGATAAAAAGAAAAATATGACCCAATCTCAAAATTGACAGTCGAAACAACAAAGAGGTAGTGAATTTGAAAATAGAGGAATGGAAATTACTACGAACAGAGAGAAAAATCACTGAAAATTGGTGGGGCGCTATTGAAAGATTTTAACCCTTTTCCTGTCTAGGAAAAGAAGGTGCAGCTTGCTGCCAGGGCTCATTTAATTTTATATAAAAAAGCTCTTTGAGGCTAAAGAAGATCTGACTGATTTTTGACGTGAAAATAAAACGTAAAAAACTGTTCTTGAAGTGATTTCTAAAAAGAACTAACATCAAAATTATCTGAATCATCAGAATCATCTATTTCAGAAAAATCAGATTCATCAAATGAATCTTCAGTCAACAACTGCTCGGGAATGATGTTGCATTTTCTAGGATTTGACATTTTCAGTGATTGAGATTTACTATATTTTGTAAATGAAGGCAACACTACTAAAAGCAGAATGCTATAAATAGAATGATGCCTTTTATTTCCAAAGTCCGTATACGAGAGCAATGTGAAAAATATTAGATTGGTGCAAAAGTAACTGCATTTTTTTTTTTTTTTTTGCCACTGAAAGTAATAATACAAACAGGATATTTTGTGCAAAATTGTCTGTGGGTAAATGTTGCAGCCATAAGCACCGCCAGCGAGTATTTTGGGGATAAATAAGTACAGGGTTAAAACTGTAATTGGAATCTCAGCATGAGAAAAAGACATAAGGGCAAAAAATATAATTTAATTAATCATTGTCCAAGTCTTCCCAATTTTGTAAAAGGCATAAATTTGTAGATCAGGTTAACCTCACATAATTTTTTAAAAACGATGTGTAGGTACATTACAATCAAACTGATGAAAATGAAAGCTAAATAATAATATCTTAAAAATTAGAGACAATTTACATGTTGTACAAGAGAACAATATTTTCAAAAAAAAAAAAGCAGATTGAATGGTTTTATTTGAGGAATAATGGAGGCCAGAAGACAATGAAAGAACATGCTTAATATACTGAAAGAATTAAACAAATAAACAACAAAAAAACCTGTCAAATTAAACTTTTTTTTCTGAAAATACCTTTTAGAAATGAAGGTAAAATAAACATATTTTATAAAAAAAGAAAAGCATGAAGACAATTTGATGAAAGTAGACTTTTCTATAATAAATGCTGAAGGGAGTTTTTCAAACTGGAGGAAAATTATGCAAAAACAACTGGCAACTTCAAAAACTAATGAAGAACATCAGAAATGATAAATAAATATGGGAATAGATATAAAATACTATTTTCCTTTTATGCTCCTTAAAATACATATGACTACTTAAATCAAACAATATAAGATTGTCTGGTGATGTTTTAAATATGTATATATGTATATTATATATGTATATAGAGGTACTTTATAAATGACAGCTATACAATAAAATACTGGGAGAAGGAATGGGATATTTACCCTTTTTGATACCAATATTTTCACATTTTACATAAAGTAATGTAATATTAACTCTATGTAAACACATATATAAACACATTATAGTGATGTATATATACATATGTATACATACACTTAAGAAATACATATGTGTATATATATGAAAAGGAACTGTCTGCCCCACCAGTGCTGTATTGAAAAATACACACACACACACACACCACTAAAACAATAATACCAAGATATAACCAAAAGTCAATAGATAAATTACAGTGTAATATAAAAATACTCAAGTCATCCAAAGAAAGGTAGTAAAGTAGAAAAGGGAAAACAAAATAGATGAAAATGCCAAACAGAAAACAAAGTTTAAAATGGCAGGGCTAAATCTAACAATATCAATAATCACATTAAATGTTAATATGTGAAACGCTTTAATTGAAAATCATAGATTATTGGAGTGAATAAAAATGTAAGACTCAACTAGATGTTGCCTACAAGAGACACACTTCAAACACAAATTTAAAAATAGGTTCAAAGAAATGGTGGAAAAATATATGCCATGTAAACAGTAAGTAAAATAAGACTAAAATGGCAATATTTATATAAAAAATAAAATTATCAAGTGCATAAAACATGTGAACAGCCCTATCAACTGTCTTTAACCAAGTCAAATGTATATAATAAATGTTCGCATAGACTGGGCGCAGTGGTTCACGCCTGTAGTCCCAACGCTTTGGGAGGCCGAGATGGGTGGATCACAAGGTGAAGAGATCGAGACCATCCTGGCCAACATGGTGAAGACTCGCCTCTACTAAAAATACAAAAATTAGCTGGGTATGGTAGTGCATGCCTGTAGTCCCAGCTACTCAGCAGGCTGAGGCAGGAGAATTGCTTGAACCCAGGAGGCAGAGGTTGCAGTGAGCCAAGATCATGCCATTGCACTCCGGTCTGGTGACAGAGCGAGACTCTGCCTCAAAGAAATAATAATAATAAAATAATAAATAAATAAATAAATGTTCATATAACGACTTTGGAATACACATCTTTTTGCAAGTTTGCTTGGTATATTCATTAAGGTAGACTTTATGTTGGACTATAAAACAAATTTCAAGACATTTAAAAGGTATAAATAAATATATATATACATACACACACACACACAGAGACACACACACACACCACGAATATTCTCTGAACACATTGGAATTAAATAAAAAGTCAGTAAAACATCAAGGAGACTTCAATTACCCGCAAATGATTAATACCATAGATCAAATAAGAAATCATCGGATAAACTGGAAATACAGTCATGTACCACATATAACTACATTTCTGTCAACAATAAACCATATATATGATGATACTCCCATAGAATTTTAATACTATAGTTTTACTATACTTTTTCTATGTTTAGATACACAAATATTTGCTATCGTGTTGTAAGTACCTACAGTATTAACTACAATGACAGGATGTACTGGTTTGTTGCTTGGAAGCAACAGGCTATACCACATAGCCTAAGTGTATTATAGGCTATACTATCTAGATTTGTGTAAGTACATTCTGTGATATTTGCCCAAGGATAGAATCTCCTAATGATGCATTTCTCAAGATGTATCCCAATTGTTAAGTGATGCATGATTATACATTGAATTAAGTGGTAACAAAATGACAACATATGAAAATTTATGAAAGGCAGACAAAGCAGTACTTACAGGAAAATGTATAGCTTTAAATATATATATTAGAAACAAAAACCTAAAATGATCTAAAATAAATGACTTATATATCTGCATTGAGAAATCAAAAGAGAAGAGCAAATTAGCCCACGATAAGCAGAAAAAACAAAGAAAATTATTTTTAAAAATAAAAGCAGAAATCAGTGAAAGGGAAAACACTCTCTATATTAAAAGTTGGCTGTTTGAAATCATCATAAAATTTAGTTTTATGTCTAGATAACATAAGGAAAAGAAAGAGAACCCATATCATCAATATCAGCAATAAAGAAGAAGTTACCCACAAAATTCTATAATCATGAAAAAGACATTAACAATATGGTAATAACCAAGAACAACAAATTCATTATTTTGGATTAAATGGAAAAATACATTTGAAAAATATAAATTAACACAAGAAAATAAAGAAAACATGAATAGTTCTCTAGCTATTAAGGAAATTTAATCTCAAAATTAAAAAAATTGAACTTAACCTCAAAAATCGTTCCTAAAAAATGCAGATATAAGTAGTTTCACTAATGAATTGTATCAAAGATTTGAGGAAGAAAATATATAGGAAAATATAAGATTTCACATACTTTTTAAAAAAATAGAGATGGAATAAACACTGTCAAATTGTTTTCTGAGGCCAACATAAACCTAATACTAAAACCTGACAAAGATATCATGAACAAGGAAACTTAGAGGTCGATATCACTCATAAATATAAAATTTTTATGGGAGTCAAGATGGCTGACTAGATACAGCCAAGAGAAACATTTCCCATGCAGAGGCTGGGACATCAGGAAGATGGGGACACTCCAAGCATAACTTTAGAGGGAAGGCATTGAGAGTGGATGGAGGCAGAAATCAGACACTAGGTTAAAGAGGCTGGGAACACTGCATGGGGCTGCCAAGCACTGGGACTCATTGCGGGCCTCAGGTGACTCCTGGGGAAGGAACGAGTTGAACAGATGAGAAGTGGCCTGCTCTTACCACAGATGTCTGGAATTCTAGCACCAGGAGACTCCACAGCCCTCAAAGACATTTGACATGGCAGGGAAAGCTGCTTGGAGAGGTGGTAGGAACATGACTCCAGTCTGTGCAAAGCCCAGAGGGTTTGGTGTGGAATGGCAGGAGAGGGGCATGGCCAGGGATGCCCATTCCTCAAGGCTCACCATGCTCCTCTAGGAACTTTGGCATTTGGGTGACTATAAGACCTTGACATAGCAGGCCTGGGGGACAGGGCCAGTCTGATTTTAACTACCCTCTTTTCTGGCCTCTCTGGCCATCCCTCCTTGAAGCACAGTCTCAAATGGCTAGCCAGGGTGCTTAATGGGGGAACACATCAGAGCTCCTTCACCAGCAAGTCAGGCATGACCATTGGAGAGCTCCAGCAGACCAGCCTTGGCCAACACACAAAAATCCATCTGCAACCTGCCCCTACTGCAGCCTCCACCCATTACTTTGTCAGCATGAACGTGTGCATGACCTCCCCTACCACTGCTTTGCCAGCACACAGGCATGGGCCGGTCTTACCCCCCCTCCCAAGTCAGTTCACATGTGCATGCACATCCTGTCACTCCACTGCTGCTGGTGTAAGTACACCTCATAGTCCCTACACCTGCTAACACACAGGTACCCCACTACCTCACTACTGCCAGTGGAAACACTGGTGACTCTGCCCTCATCAGCACCACAACCCCACTGCACCACCACCAACACTAGTGCAAGAACACAGGAATGCCACCGCTCCACCACCACAAATGACCTGCCCCAGCTGATGCATGGGCACCCCACCACATTGCGGCATTAGGTACATATGAGCAAGAATAGATCCCACTACCACCACCCCAATTAAGACCGTTGGCCTGCACCCCCCATCAGACTGTTGTGGCCAGTGAACTGGGAACACCTCAGCCCCTCTCACACAGCAGGTTTGTAACCTTAAGGGGCCAGGGAACAAAGCTTGGGGCTCTTTACCAGCCACCTAGAGTTACACCACACAGCCCACGAGTTCCAAGTCCAACCTTGGTCCCCTAAAATCTTCCAGAAATGAAACCAGTAACCTGAACCCATCTTATGCAATAATCAAAACCCTGAATGCATCAAAAAGATTAAAAAAAAAAAATCCAAGGACAGAAACTTCAAAGATTAAAGGAACATCCCCCCACAAAGATGAGAAAGAATCAATGCAAGAAGCCTGGAAACTCAAAAAACTGCCGTGTCTTCTTACCTAAAAATGACTGCACTAGTTTCCCTGCAATGGTTTTTAACCAGGCTGAAATGGCTGGAATGACAGACATAGAATTCAGAATATGGATAGGAATGAAGTTTATCAAGATTCAGGAGAAAGTCAAAACCCAATCAACAGAATCTAAGAAACACAATAAAATGATACAGGGGCTTAAAGATGAAATGACTATTATCAGAAAGAACCAAACTAATCTGATACAGCTGAAAAACTGACTATAAGAATTTCACACAGGCCGGGCGCGGTGGCTCAAGCCTGTAATCCCAGTACTTTGGGAAGCCGAGACAGGCGGATCACGAGGTCAGGAGATCAAGATCATCCTGGCTAACACGGTGAAACCCCGTCTCTACTAAAAAATACAAAAAACTAGCCGGGCGAGGTGGCGGGCGCCTGTAGTCCCAGCTACTCGGGAGGCTGAGGCGGGAGAATGGCATGAACCCGGGAGGCGGAGCTTGCAGTGAGCTGAGATCCGGCCACTGCACTCCAGCCTGGGCCACAGAGCGAGATTCCATCTCAAAAAAAAAAAAAAAAAGAATTTCATAATACAAATTCAAGTATTAACAGCAGAATAGACCAAGCTGAGGAAAGACTCTCATAGCTTGAAGACTAGTTTCTGAATTCGTCAGACAAAATTTTTTTTTAAATGAATAAAAAAGACTGAACAAAACCTGAAAATTATGGGATTATGTAAAGAGACTGAATCTACAATTCATTGGCATCCCTGAAAGAGAGGGAGAGAAAGCAAGCAACTTGGAAAACATACTTGAGCATATTGTCTAGGAAAATTTCCCCAACCTCACTAGAGGGGCAACATTCTAATGCAGGAAACATATTTAGATATTATACAATACAACCACTCCCAAGACACATAGTCATCAGATTCTCCAGAATCAAAATAAAAGAAAAAATATAAATGCAGGTAGTGAGAAGAGGCAGGCCAACTACAAAGGGAACCCCATCAGGCTAGCAGCAGATCTTATAAGAAGGTCAGAAACCCTACAAGCCAAAAGAGATGGAGGACTATACTCAGCATTCTTAAAGAAAAGAAATTGCAATAAAGAATTTTTATATACAGCCAAGCTAGGCTTCATAAGCAAAGGAGAAATAAGATCCTTTTCAGACAAGCAAATGCTAAGGGAATTTATTACCACCAGACCCACTTTACAAGAAAGAGGTCCTTAAGTGAATGCTAACTATGGAAATGAAAGATCATTACTGGCCACCACAAAAACATACTTAAGTATATAGACCATTGACCCTATATAGCAACCATAAAATCATGTCTGAATCATAACCAGCTAACATGATGACAGGATGAAATCCACACATATCAATAATAACCTTGAATGTAAATGGGCTAAATGACTCAATTAAAAGGCACAGAGTGGCAAATTAGAAAAGAAAGCAAGATCAAACTGTATTCTGTCTTCAAGAGACTCATGTGTCATGCAGTGACACCCATAGGCTCAAAGCAAAGAGATGGAGAAAAACCTACCAAGCAAATGCAAAATAGAAAATAGTAGGGTTGTTATTCTAACTTCAGATAAAGTGGACTTTAAACAAATAATGGTCAAAAAAGACAAAGTAGAGCATTATATAATGGTAAATGGTTTCTTCCAACAAGAAGACTTAACTATACAAAATATATGTTTACCCAACACATTAGCACCCTGTTTCATAAAACAAGATCTTAGACACCTATGAAGAGACTTGGATAACCACACAATAATAGTGGGAGACTTCAACACCTCACTGACAGTGTTAGAAAGATTATTGGGGCAGAAAACAAATATATTTGAGACCTTAACTCTGCACTTGACCAAATAGCCCTAACACACAACTACAGAACTCTTCACTCCAAAACAACAGAATATACATCTACACATGGCATACATTCTAAAATTGAGCAGACAATTGGTAATAAAACAATTCTTGACAAATTCAACAAAAACCTGAAATCATACCAACCATACTCTCTGAGCACAGCACAATAAAAATAGAAATCAATAATAAGAAGATTGCTCAAAACCATACAATTCTGTGGAAATTAAGCTCTAGAATGATTTTTCAATAAACAATGAAATTAATGTCTAAGTTAAGAAATTATTTGAAACTAATGAGAAAACAGGTATAATATATCAGATTCTCTGGGACACAGATAAAGCAATGTCAAGGGGGAAAAAGTGTATAGTGCTAAATGCCCACATCAAAAAGTTATAATGATCTCAAATTAACACCCTAACAATTAACAACTTAGAAAAACTATAAAACAACAGCAAAACAATCCCAAAGCTAGTAGGACAAGAAATAACCAAAATCAGAGTAGAACTGAGTGAAATTGATACATAGAAACCCTCCAAAGGATCAACAAATCCTGGTGGTGATTATTTAAAAGAACAAATAAGATCGATAGACCACTAGCTAGACAAATAAAGAAGAAAAGAGAAGATCTAAATAAGCACAATAAGAAATGGCAAAGTAAACATAACCACTGATCCTACAGAAATACAAAAATCTCTCAGAGACTATTATGAACACCTCTATGCCCACAAACTAGAAAACCTACCAGGAATGAATAAATTCTGGGAACTATACAACCTCCTGAAATTGAACCAGGGAGACACTGACTCCCTGAACAGACCGATAACAAGTTCCAAAATTGAATCAGTAATAAAGTTTACCAACCAAAAATTTTAAAAAGCCCAGGACCAGAGGGATTGACAGCCGAATTCTACCAAGTATATTAAGAAGTGCTAGTATCATTCCTACTGAAACGATTCCAAAACAAATTAAGGAGGGACTCCTCCCTAAGTCATTCTATTAGGTCCAAGTCATGTTGACAACAAGAAATGGCAGAGAAACAACAGAAAATAAAACTTCAGGCCAATACCTTTGATTAACATAGATAGAATCATCCTCCACAAAACACCAGCAAACAAAATCCAGTAGGAGATCAGAAAACGAATCCACCAAGATCAAGTAGGCTTCATTTCTGGGATGCAAGGTTGGCTCAACATAAAAAAAGCAGTGATTCACCACATAAGCAGAGCTAGGAACAAAATTCACATGATCGTTTCAATACATGCAGAAAAGTCTTTCTATAACACTCAAGATCCCTTCATGTGAAAAATCCTCAACAAACTAGGCAGTAAAGAAACATACTTTACAATAGTAACAGCCATCTATGACAAAACTACAGCCTGCATTATGCTGAATGAGCGAAAGCTGGAAGCATTTCCCTTGAGAATCAGAACAAGAGAAGGATGCTTACTCTTCCCACTCATACTGGACACACTACTGGAAACCATAAACAGAATAATCCAGCAAGAGAAAAAAATAAGTAAAAGCCGTCCAAAGCAGAAGACAGGAAGTCAAACCTATCTCTATTTGCAGAAAATAAGATTCCATATCTAGAAAACCCCATAGTATGTGCCCAATAGCTTCTTCAGGTGATAAACAACTTCAGCAGTTTCAGGATACAAAATCAATGCACAAAAGTCATTAGCATTTTTATATACCAACAGTGTCCAAACTGAGAGCCAAATCAAGATGCAATCTTATTCACAATAGCCACAGTAGAAGTAAAATACCCAGGAATACACTAACCAGGGAGGTGAAAAATCTCTACATCGAGAATGCCAAAACATTGCTAAAAGAAGTAAGAACTTACATAAATAAATGAAAAAACATTCCATGTTCATGAATGAAAGAACAAATATTGCTAAAATGGCCATAGTGCCCAAAGCAATTTACTGATTTAATGCTATTCCTATCAAACTACCAATGACATTCTTTATAGAATTGGAAAATATATATGTATTTTAAAATTTATATGGAACCACAAAAGAGCTCGAATAGCCAAAGCAAACCTAAGCAACATGAACAAAGCTGGAGGCATCATATTACCTGACTTCAAACTATACTGCAATGCTACAGTAACCAAAACAACACAGTACTGGTACAAAAATAGGCACACAGACCAATGGAACAGACTAAAGAGCCAAAAATAAGGCCACACACCAACAACCATCTGATCTTCAACAAAGTCAACAAAAACAAGCAATGGGGAAAGCACTCTCTATTCAACAAATGGTGCTGAGATAACTGGCTAGCCATATAAAGAAGATTAAAACTGGGCCCCTTCTTTACACTAGATACAAAACAACTCAGGATGAATTACAGACTTAAATGTAAAACCTAAGACAATAAAAAATCTGAAAGATAACCTAGGAAATACAATTCTGGACATTGGCCCTGGCAAAGATTCCGTGGCAAAGACATCCAAAGCAATTGCAACAAAAACAAAAATTGACAAATGGAACCTAATTAAACTAAAGAGCTTTTGTATAACAAAAGAAACCATAAACAGAGTGAACAGAAATCCTGCAGAATAGGAGAATGTTTTTGAAAATTGTGCATCTGACAAAGTTCTAATATCCAAAATATACAAGATAACTTAAAGTAACAAGCACCAAACAAACAGCCCCATCAAAAAGTGGGCAAAGGACATGAACAGATACTTTTCAAGAGAAGACATACATGTGGACAACAAGAATGTGACATAATGTTCAACATCACTAATCATTAGAGAAATGCAAATCAAAACCACAAAGAGATGCCATATTGCACCAGTCAGAAAGGCTATTATTTTAAAAAGTAAAAAAATAACAGATGCTGGTGAGTTTGCTGAGGAAAGGGAACTCTTATACACTGCCAGTAGGAATGTAAATTAGTTCAGCCATTGTGGAAAGCAGTTTGTCAATTTCTCAAAGAACTTAATTATTTTCTGTTGTACTATCATTTGGTCCAGCAATCCCGTTATTAGGTATATACCCAAAGAAATATGAATCATTTTACCATAAAGACACATGCACACACATGTTCATTGCAGCACTATTCACAACAGCAAAAACATAGAATCATTGTAAATGTCCATCAGTGGTAAGCTGGATTAAAAAAATGTGGTGTATATGCAGCATGGAATACTACACAGCCATAAAAACAACAAGATTGGCTGGGCATGGTGGCTCACACCTGTAATCCTAGCCCTTTGGGAGGCCAACGTGGGCAGATCATCAGGTTAGGAATTCGAGACCAGCCTGACCAACATGGAGAAACCCATCTCTACTAAAAATACAAAAAATTAGCCATGCATGGTGGCACATGCCAGTAATCCCAGCTACTCGGGGGGTTGAGGTAGGAGAATCTCTTGAACCCAGGAGGCAGAGGTTGCAGTGAGCCAAGATCACGCCACTGCACTCCAGCCTGGGCCACAGAGCGAGATTCCATCTCAAAAAAAAAAAAAAAAAGAATTTCATAATACAAATTCAAGTATTAACAGCAGAATAGACCAAGCTGAGGAAAGACTCTCATAGCTTGAAGACTAG
>NW_012115044.1:3605960-3660986 GCF_000951035.1 Colobus angolensis palliatus
AAACTGGGTTTTGTTTGTTTTGTTTTTGTAAGACATAATGATTGGAAATAAAAAAAGTAACACTGTTCCTGTTTTTAAAGATATAATGGTTTATGTAGAAAATCCCAAGGAAACTATAAATAAATTTCTAGGACAAATGAATTTAGCAATTATCATGGGGTTCAAAATTACAGTAAAAATCAATAGTATAATTATAAATTAGGTACAGACAATTGGGAAATAACTGACTTTAAAAAATATCATGTATAATAGTTCCCTTACACTCCAAAAATGTATACTAAGGATTAAATATATAAAAGATGTCTGGCTGGGCATGGTAGCTCATGTCTGTAACCCCAGCACTTTGGAAGGCGTAGGCGGGTGAATCACTTGAGGTCAGGATTTCAAGAACATGGTGAAACTCCATCTCTACTAAAAATACAAAATCAGCCAGGCATGGTGGTGCACGCCTATAATCTCAGCCACTTGGGAGGCTAAGGCAGAAGAATTACTTGAACTTGGGAGGTGGAAGTTGCAGTGAGCTGGTAAAGCACCATTACACTCCAGACTGGGTGACAGAGTGAGACTCTGTCTAAAAAAAAAATGTCCAAACTTTTTTCTACATGGAAACTACAAAGCATTTCTTGGAGAAATTAAAGGAAATCCAAGAGATGAAGAGATATACCATGTTCACTAATTAAGACTCAATATTTTTAAGATGGCTGTTTTACTCAGATTTACCTTTGGAGTCAACACAATCCTAATCAAAATTCCAGCTGATTTTTTTTTTAACAGAAACTGATGAGTCAATTTTAAAATTTATATGGAATGGCGCTAGAAGAGTGAAAGCAATATTTGAAAAGGAGAACCATGTTGAAGTATTTACCTGACCTGATTTCAAAACTGATTATAAAGTTGACAGTAATCTGAAAGCACAGGTAATAAAAGCAAAAACAAATAATGGTGCCTATACCACACTAAAAAGTTTTTCTGCAGCAAAGGAAATGACAAAATGAAAAGTCAACCTTCAGAATCCTAAATGTAAAATCTAAAACCATTGAACTTTTATATTAAATCATATTTAATAAGCCATATGATATCAGGATAGTTAAAAGTACCTTAGAACACAAAAAGTATGAAGCATAAAATGAATAATTGCTAGGTTGAATTTCATCAAAATTAGATACTTTTACTTTTCATAAGATTCATTAAGAGAAAGAAAATGTAAGCCCCACATTGAAAGAAAATATTTGAGACATATACATCAAAAAACTCAAAAAGTCTTAAAATTCAGTGAGTAGAAGGCGAAAAATAAATTAAAAATAGACAAAAGATTTGAACAATTTTTTAAAAAAGATATACACATGACCATTACATGCATAAGAATTTGTTCCATATCATTATTCATCAGAGAGATGCAAATTAAAATTGCAATTAAATTTCACTGCATATTGGATTGCCCAGGATGTGGAGCAACTGAAATTCTCATATACTGCTAATGGAAATGTAAAATGCAACAATTATTTTGCAAACATGGTTTGACAGTTTCTTAAAAAGTAAAATACATATCATTCATACAATCCAGCCTTTCTACCTTTAGACATTTTACCCAGGAAAATGAAAACATGCGTATACACAAAGCCTTGTACGTGAATGTTCATAACAGCTTTATCTATAATAGCTTAAAACTGGAAGCAATTGACATTTCCATCAAGAGGTGAACGAATAAACGATTATAATATGCCCACACATGTACTACTACTCAGCAATAAAAAGGAGCAAGTTATTGATACATACAAAAACATGGATGAATTTAAAAATCATTATGTTGAGTGGCATAAGCCAGGCAAAAATTAATACATGTAAGGTGAGTTCATTGATATACAAGTATAAAAATATAAATCAGTCTATAAACAAAAATGAGATCCGTGGTTGCCTGAGGATGAAGGTGAAGCGAGGAAGACATTGTGAAAGGGCATGAGGGGACCTTTGTGGGTGATAGAAATAGGTATCTTGATTGCAGTGATGTCTTTGTGGGTGTAGAAATATATCACAACCTAACAAATTGACCACTTTGAATATGTATAATTTATTACAATCAATTATATGTCAGTAAAGTTGTTCATATGAATCTAGAAGCAATATTGTTGTTCCATATTTCATAATTTTTTTGCTGAAGTTAAAATATGCTCTTACCATGTTCTGAATAAGTTCCACACACTCAAGTAATAATTTCTGCAGAAGCCCACCGAAATGTCTTAGCTTTATTTCCATTTTTAAAAATCAAATATGTAATTTATAAAATTTTTAAAATTCAAGTCAAATTTAAATTTCCAAGCAGGTAATTCTTTATAGCTAGACTTTTGAAGAAAATAATAATAATCTGTATCTCTGTCACTACTTTTTAAAACTTATTTTAACCAGCTTGGCCACCCACCATCTCACAGCCATTGCTGAGTATATTTTTCATAATTTACTTAAAAATATAAAGTGGCATCAACCCCTACCCTCCCTCAACTTCTGGGCTACAGACCTCAAAACCTTAAACGGCTTTTCTGCTACTGTTGAGTGTTACTTTGTTCTTACAAGAGATCTTTTTCTGCTTATCCTCTGATCCATCAAGAGCCAAGTAAGAACACCAGCCAGCAAAAAACACAGAAAGAGGATAAAGAAGTATGAAGACATTCAGAAATTTATTTAAGGAGAGCTGGGAAATGTCAAAGAACACTAAATCCTAGGTATTTTTGACCTGTGCTTTTGAGGTGTTACAGTGTTTTCTTTAGTACACACTGGAGACCCTGACACTATTACACATATACATCTGCCACAACCAGTAACTTTCAAAGCTTCTCTAGGTCTTGATTGCTGCTCTTTTTTCCTTGTTTACGCTATGACTTTTCATAAATAAATATCGATTTTTCTGATTATAAAGATATGTATACAAATCTACATATAATGAAAAATAAGATGATACAGAAATGTCCAATGCAGAATATTTAAAATCCCCTATAATTTCATGAATAATTATCTGTTATTTACCCCCTTTTTTTTCCTATGCAATTTTCTGTGTTTGGGAAACACACACACTTCATCGTATTCAACATTCACAGAATGAAATAAGACTGCACCTCCTGCTCTTAGTTTGCTTCTTATCGTTTAACCATATGTTTTGGAAATTTATCTGTATCTGGGCATAGACTTATCTTATTTCTTTTAACAGTTGTTTAGTAGTCTATTATAGGCATCTAATTTACTTCTTTTTTAACTTTTTTTTTAGGTTCAAGCGTACATGTGCAGGTTTGTTATACAGGTAAATTGCATGTCATGGGGGTTTGATATACAGATTATTCCATCACCATGGTAATAAACACAGTACCCCATAGATAGTTTCTCAGTCCTTACCCTACTCTCTCACCCTCTACCTTCAGGTAGGCCCTGGTATCTGTTGGTCCCTTCTTTGTGTCCATATGTACTTGCTGTTTAGCTCCCACTTTTAAGAGAGAACATATGGTATTTGATTTTCCTTCCTGCTTTCGCTTGCTCAGGATAATGGCCTCTAGCTCTGTCCAAGTTGCTGCAAAGCACATGATCTCATTTGTTTTTAAGGTTGTGTGGTATTCCATGGTGTATATGTAAAATGTTTTCTTTATTCAGTCTACTATTGATGGGCATTTACAATGATTCCATGTCTTTGCTGTTGTGAATAGTGCTGCAGTAAACATACACATGTATGTGTCTTTATGGTAGAATGATTTACATTCATTTGGGTATATACCCAATAATGGGATTGCTGTGTAGAATGGTAATTCAGTTTTAGGTTATTTCAGGAATGGCCAAACAGCTCTTCACAATGGCTGAACTAATTTACATTGCTTAATTTCTTATTAATTAGGTTTATACACAATTTTGGTCATTGTGATGAGTGCTGGAATGAATATGTTTATGTGTATGTATGTGTGTATATATATGTACAAGGACACAAAGACTGTACCCATCTAAGTACATATTTTACAAAAATAGAAAATCACACATATGTATATATCTTTATGTGCTTTTATAAAAGACTATTACTGTGTGAATGTTATATGACTTCCTAAATAAAACATGATTTTTATTTTAATAAGTATATTTTAATTGCTTACAAAATAATTGTAGCAATTAATGTTTCTACCCACATTAAAAAAAGCAGCCATTTCTCCACATCACTGTCTGATTGTTTAGATGCATGTTTAACAACTGAATAAAGCTAAGCCACTATATCTGTGGCTTTTACACAGAATTTAAAGTAAAGTAAGCTCTTCAGATAAAATGTCTGTTGCGTGGTGTACTTGAACTCTACAAAATCTACAGGTGGTTATGCTAATGTTCAAAGGATATCACACATGGCCTGAGATGTAAGTGGGTCTCCCCTGTACAATCAGTTCTAGAACACCAAATTACCTTTACCTTCTTCTTGCCTCTTTTTTTAAAAGTCTATTTCATGTCCCAATTTTTAGAAGAACTACCAAATTCCATATTTCACATAAAATTACACGAGACCATTAAATCTTGCCTTAAACTTTCATCCTTCCACCTTCTGACACACACGCACAAAAAGGATTCAAGTAATGTTATTTCATCAGCTTCCCTCCTGGACAAAGACGTCTTTACTGATGGAGCGGAAACGCTTTGCCAGCCCATATTCCATTGTCTTCAGAAGCTATTCTGAATGGGAGCCACTGCCATTATGTGAATAAGTCATGCATGATCCCTGGGTATATTATCAGCCCCTTGTGGAACATTTTTACCAATGATGAAATGTTATTGTTGTCAGTATCAGACTTTCAGTCTTTATCAGTCTCCCTCATGACAGCCCTCGTTATTCAGGCAGTCTTGGGACAACTTCAAGGTGAGAACTTTCAACACAAGGTCGAGTGGATCAAATTTCTTTCCTATCCACCACTCAACCATTTCCTTTCCCTTTTATCATGGCTCACAGACCAACTCCTCAGGACTGCAGTGGAAGGAATGCAATGGTAACCTGATTCTCCTGGGACCCTAGACACATCTAAAGAATTGAAATTTATAGTTTCTCACCGTGTCTTCTTTAGAGACTTTAATTAGGTCCTTAAATACTGATACACATTTTTATCCACAGAATTCCTGTTGAGGCACTGCTATGTACTAAAAACACTCATGGGCTTTAGAATCAGAAATGTTTTTGTTTGTTTGTTTTGTTTTGTTTTGTTTCAGATTTCAACTACATGAATTTTGGTCAGCTACTTAACATCTCTGTGTCATAAGTGTCATCTCCAAAATGGATCAAATGCTACCTGCTCTGTGAAACTGTTCTGAGACTTAAATGTGATAATGTATATAAATACTTTGCTCATTATCTAGAACATTGTAAGAATTCAGCAAATGTTCACTTTTTGCTTCCACTATATTCTTATAATGCTTTCTGCCAAGTAATGTCTCAACATCTTTATGATTATTTTGACACAAAAATGGAAAAAGCATAATCTTTACCCAGTTGTATCTTGTAGTTTACTGAACACCGGAGCTTAAATTTCAGAGCTAAGGCCAGGCATGGTGGTTCACACCTGTAAGCCCAGCACTTTGGGAAGCCAAGACAGGTGGATCACCTGAGGTCAGGAGTTCGAGACCAGTCTGGCCAACATGGTGAAATCCCGTATCTATTAAAAATACAAACAAACAAACAAATAAAAAAATTAGTCGGGCATGGTAGTGCATGCCTGTAATCCAAGCTACTCGGGAGGCAGAGGCAGGAGAACTGCTTGAATCCAGGAGGCAGAGGTTGCAGTGAGCCAGGACTGTACCATGGCACTGTAGCTTGGGCAACAAAAATGAAACTCCCTCCCCCCCAAAAAAAAAAAAAATTCAGAGCTAAGACCTTTGTATAATTGCTTCTTTTCCCCATGTCCCCATTCTTTTTGCACACCTAATTCTGACTTAAAGCCCTTTATGGATTACTCAATAGCAGTGCTGAAAGTTGCCACAGGGTTTAGAGGACTGACTGGAATACATGCATAAGCATGCCAGGATGGCAGCTCTCTACATTTAGACTGGCAGATTGGACACATATTGTGTGCGATTATGCATGAATTAGAATGATGATGACAACCCTTCAGTCTCAGAGGAGCATGGCAGACTTGGTGTGTTCACAAAGACAGTGTGGAAGCGAATGGGGGCAGATCCTGCATGGCAATAGATCCTACATGGGAAAACCCAGGGCTCAGGAAAACATTTATTTTCTCTTACAGACAATGTGTTTGACTATTTTCTTTTACTCTTACTCATCAAAAATAAACATGTCTATCCAAAACCTGATGGTCCCCAGAAATACACTCTCTGCAAGAAACTTCTGATCAATGATCTAATATATATATATATATATCTCAAAATAAGGCCATATCAGGGAAGATATTTAAGTTCAGTACTACATAAATTTAGTTAGTGGAAATATATTTAAGAGCATACTATGATGGAAAAGATTAAGTAATTGAGTCTGAAAACAGTCATTATTAATAATTTCTCAAGATCAGTCTATGTCATATTATATTAATGTCATGCCTGCTGTATATGGACAGTGTGTTTACTGCTTCACATGTATTATGTGATTGTGTTCTTTTAGAGGTCCTCTTAAATAGTAACTCTTATCATTTATGAAGAAAAGATAAAGGAACTTAGTTTGGTAGGAAATGAGTGATTATCCAATATCACCCAAGCTAATAGCCATGAGATTTGAATCCACATCGTCTATCTAATTGACAATTTTAAAACAAGTTTTCTAAAGTAAATGTAAACTTATGATACAATTAATGTTACAACAGCTGTTGTGTTTTATGAGAAGCCAAAGTAGATGAATTTTCAAAACTGTGAATTTCACTGAGGTGTGCACGAAGTTATCTGTCATTCAGGCAACTCCTTCATTCTTAAAAAGCTTCCTTGGTACCTATTGTATACAAAACACCTTGATGGGAATCTCTAAATTAGGGTAAAAAAAATTCAAGATGCACAAGTACAAACACACAAAAGAAGGCATAATGAAAATGTTCTTTATGTTTAGATATTTTTAGTTTTTCCATGTGTGGTTTAGTAAAAAATAGTAAAAAATGAACATCTGTTGTGGAAAATATTATAACTAATACATTATGATAACTGCATTATAAATTGAGTCATTAAAATTTTGTCATACGGGAACATTTCTTTGGAACTTAACAATCCAGGAACAAAAGTAAAAATACTATTGACTCACTTCTTCTCTGGGAATAAAAAGTGAACTCTTGTCTCATTCAAAGACATCTGTGTAAATAGTATACTCTCAATTCCACCACCACCACAAAAAAAAAAAAAAAAAAAGCAGTTGAGAGCTATAGTCACCAAAATTTACATGCCAAGCTCTGAAGCCCACTCTCTGGGTTGGAATCCTGACTCCACTATTAACTAGCTAAGAGACCATGGGCAAGTTATTCAACCTCTCTAGGCCTCACTGAGGCTGTTGAGAGGATTAAATGATATAGTATATTTAAAGTACATTGGAAGCATTTTAAATCATTAACACAAAGAAAAATCACAATAGAGGTTGACTTTTATTATATTATTATTAGTAGTATTTCTCTAAATTCTTTTCCTTGCTAGGGTCATACTACTACTCTTAATTCTAAAATACCCCTTCTAGTTCTAATTAAAAAAGAGAGAGAGAGGAGAGGGAGGGAAGGTGAGAGAGAGAGGGAGAGAGAGAGAGAGATTTAAATGTAGTATCTATTGAAGAATTGAGGTGTAGGATTATTGAATAATTAAAACTTAATGGAGGCATGTGCTCATTAATTAGGTAGGGTTTTCAAAAAAAAGGTGAATAATATGACTCAGTAGCAGTTATTACTATAATCTTTGTAAAAAGTCTCATGATAATTGCTAGTTAAAAAGTTGTCGCCAACAATAACAAAATATGGACTAATAATGATAGGAGGCAAATATAAATAAATGTAAATGGCATGTTCTGAGTGTCCCCCATAATTCGTGTGTCAAAAGTGTATTACTGTTGTGGTGGTCTTAAGAGGTAGAGCTTTTTGAGAGATGATTGTCATGAGGCCTCAGCCCTCATGAAAGGATTAGTAACTTATCAAGGAGCTGGAGGGAACTAGCTTAGACCCCTTTTTTGCTCTTCCACCATCTGAGGACACAGAATTTACTCCTTCCGACATATGAGGACACAGCAAGTAGGGCCTTACTAGATACTGAATCTGCCAGCTCCTGGATCTGGATTTCTCAGCATCCAGAACTGTGAGGAATACATTTTTATTGCTAATAGATTACTCAGTCTGTGGTATTTTATTACAGCAGCACAAATGGACTAAGACAGTAGGTAAAGATAGAAATCAAACTGGTCAACACAGGTTGAACAACCCTTATTTTAAAGGTCCAAGTTTCAAAATACTCCAAAATCTACAGCTTTTGAGCACTGACATGATACCACAAGATGAACATTTTATACATAAGTACTTAATGCAAACTTTGTTTTATGCACAAAATTGTTTAAAATACTGTATAAAATTACTAGCAGATTATGTGTATATGGTGTATAAGAAACAAATGTATTTCATATTTAGATTTAGGTCCCTTTCCCAATAAATCTCATTTTATATATATGCAAATATTCCAAAAATTTTACAGAAAGATCTGAATTCTGAAACACATCTGTTTCTAAGCATTGCAGATAAGAAATACTCAACCTGTATATATTTGGGTGAGAATGTTTGATGGCTTTACACATTTATGTTTGCTGTGTCCCATTTCAACTACTGTTTGTCCCAGAAAATGAGATGAACAATAAAATTTCAGATTTAGGTTTTATAAATTTGTCAATATACACTTAAATGCGTGCGCGCACGCGCGCGCACACACACACACACACGCAGTAGCTAATAAATGGCTCCTACTTCACCATGTTCAAATTCCTTTACAAAAAATCTTCAGAAGTATGGTATGGGCCTTTAATTAAGGGTATACTTAAAGGGTACAATCTAGAAAGGATGTTAGACCCTGACCTGAATAATACTTGGGAAACCTGAACTAACATTTATTTTCTGTAGAATAAAAAGATAAAAAGAGGCTGGTCTTCATCTGGAAGGGGGTTATAAATAAAATTCATATCATCATTTTACTTATGACAAAGTCACAATTTTTTTCTCCTTTAAAATGGCATACCTTATTTTGTCATTTTTTTAAAGAAATAAATACAGACCTGGGTGGTTAAAATTGCCAAGGGAATGAAAGTGGGTAGTGATGCGCATGTAGTGTGATGGCAGACCAGAGCTGTAGGAGCTCTTCACACTGTTGCAATGAGGTTGCTGTGGGATATGAGCCCTAAATCAATAATGTTATGGATCAGATAAAAGGGATCTTACCTACATAATCCCATATAATAAAACAGAAGACACCCTCTGAGGCTTGTAGTAGCTTTAAAAATTGCTGTCTTACAAAGGTAATAGTAAACATTTCAGCTTGCTACCCTCGAAGACACAGATGGAGAAGAGTTTACATAAAATTAAGAATGACAGATTCATAAAGTGTATTTAGGAGGGAGTTACAGGTATTTAGAATACATCCCTCACACTTTGAAACAATTATAATTGAAAACAATAATTATATTCTTCTAAGTGAACCTCTTTATCTCTTTTTAAAACTGTAATACAAAATAATCACTGAGATAATAATTCATAGTTTTATCCTCTGTAGTTCTTATAGCATTCCTTGCTTGTTTAGTTATACACCAACTCATTTTTAAATACCTTCTATGCATAAGCTGCTATGCTAAATACAGAGATGGCACCATGAATTAGACAAATAGCTGTCCTCTAGAACTATATATTTTACTGAAGGTAAGAAACAGAAAAAGAAGTTACAAAGTGACAAGTATCAAAACAAAAGGGATGTCAAATGCGGTATAGAAATAGAGAAGAAAAAACATATTTTGTTTATATTCATCAGTTTAGAAGTAGACTAGATGTCTACCAACTAAATGTATAATTAAACTGTCATAAATGAGTCTGAAACATGGAAAGAAGCATTTAGGAGTGTCTTTGGGTAATAACAAGAGAATTGGAGGAGTGTTGGACCAAGACTTTGCCAGTATTATTACTCAACATGAGAACAAGAATAAAGTAACTCGGAGTTACTTTAAAAGGATTCCATGGAGAACTTATTTGAAGGCTGTAATTTAATTCAGGTGTAAATTACTAGACTGTATTTTAATTACAGGAGTAAATGTCATCCATATTCATGACCAATGAGTAGGGAGGAAATGAATGATATAGTACAACATTTGCATTCCATAAGTCCATGCTGTGACAATATCTTCCTATTTAAAAATCAACTATAAACCAAGGGAACTATGAAAAACACAACACTCTAAAGAGACTTCACAGAATTTTTTCTTCAGCATTTTTGCTAATCTTTTTTTTTAGTATGGTGTTTTCTGCAATGTCCATTGTTCAAACTTCCTTCCAAGTATGTGTAACCTTCTAATAAGCCTTTAAATTTCAAAATAGAGTGCGCTTGATATATCTGAGAACAGAAAATAAATACTTTTTTCAAAATATTTTGATAACTTCTTTGACATAAGACACCCTAATTTGTAAGACCAAATCTACGGCTCTCAAGAGGAATGAAGAGACTGAGGAAACTAGAGAAATCTTAAATTTTATTCAGGATATTTTACTATTAAAAAATGGCTTTGTAAACAATGTTTACCATATGTTACTAAATACTAATAGAAGCATGAAAAGTCATACATACATTGGTGCAGGGCTAATTTTTCAACAAGCACACCAATAAGTGCTAGAGACTTTTAATATATAGTGAAACTTGTGTACAAGTGAGCAAATAACCACTATCCTGAGGTTCTCAAATACCATATCCCTTAAGGACCACTGGAGCCTAGACCAAGAGCCCTAGGTATGCATCCCAGGGAATCACCCTGTGTTACTTGTTGACCTCTCACCCACCAGCCAGCCAGCTGTCGATGTTAGCAACAGCTTTCCTAGAGGTGGCTAATGAATATCCTAGTGGACATGTGTTTGATACTCAGCTGGCCCACTTCTGAAATACCTGGGGTCTGGGGTTAGGTGCCGTGGCTCACACTTGTAATTTCAGCACTTTGGGAGGCTGAGGCAGGCAGATCACTTGAGGTCAGGAGTTCGAGACCAGCCTGGCCAACAGGGGGAAACCCCAACTCTACTGAAATACAAAAATTAGTGGAGAGTGGTAGTGCACATCTGTAATCCCAGCTACTCAGGAGGCTGAGGCAGAAGAATCACTTGAATCCAGGAAGCAGAGGTTGCAGTGAGCTGAGATTGCACCAGCCTGGGCGACATAGCGAGATTTCATCTCTACATAAATAAATAAATAAGAAATACCTGGCACCTGGAAAAGCCAAGGGAAAAAAAAAAAGTAAAAATAAAAAGAAGAAGAAGGAATAATGGGAGCTGCCACCAACACAAATCAGAGCCTACTATTTTAGGCTCTGATGGAATGGATGACAATCTAAAGATAGGAAGAAGGCTAAAGGGGACAGATGGAACATGTGAGCATCTGTTCTACTAGAGACAAGTGGAAGCCTCATGTGGAAATATCTGTTTTTCTATCCTGGTGAATGTAATATCGATTTGACGGGACAGTTTACCTCTATTTAATAAGACCTTAAGATAAATCATCAAATGCTTGGTCACGGGCATTAACATTAATTTTATTTATAACCTTACAGTCAGTCTCATATAAAATATGCTTTATAGGTACCTGTTTTAAACTACACTCACTTGAGTACTATAAATTCAATCAATACTCCCATATTTTGGGTAAGAAAACTGAGGCATAGAGAATTATTTAAAATTTAAGTAGCAGAGAAAGAATTTTAGTCCAAGAAGTCTAACAAAAGATCTGTTTTTATTGTCTTACTGTACTACTTCTTGTTTGGAATAAAAACGCAGGCTCCATCAGTTCGAATATGTCTTTCCAAAAAAAGGTATTTGTGAAAGAGTCAATAATCAAAGTATTTGCTATATTTTTAAAATATCAGGAAATACATTAAGGGCTAGAATACTTTTATTGTCTTATCTAGTTGAGCACAAGCTGAAAACACATTAAGTGCTATTGACAATATAATAGAAGTTAAGAGAAACCCTATAATTGGGACTGCAATCATTCAATGACTATCACTTTAACAAGAACATTACTGGGAGAATTTGATAGGGTCTGCTATGTCAAATCATGAGGAAGATTGGAGCATCATTTCCTTGTTGGCAGAAGCATCAAATAAAAGGCCACATGTGAGAAAGCAGAGGATAGCAGTTATCTCTAAAAATCCACTTATTTGGAAATTATTAAGAATGAGTTAATGAAAAATTTATACCATGGTTTGTGTTGCTTGGTAAGCAGATTTGTAACACATATCATTGTATATATTTAGAAAATATGGTGGAATTTAAATTTCTGGGATTGATGTATTGATTTATATATTAATTTATATTTCCATACTGATTGCTAAATAGTATTAATAGCATACTGCATACATGCAGAGAAAAAGTGAGAAATTGTACACAAAAATGTTAAGATTGGTTATATCTGGGTGTTGAGATAGATACATATTTTATGCATACATCAATGCACATGTATTTAGTGTTAACAGAAAAAATACACGCAAGTTATATTATAAAAATACAGTTTCTCTCTAGGCTATCCTTTTATTACTTTAGTAACTGAAAACATAGATTAATGCTTTAAAGTTAATTGAAACTTATTCTTAAATAGTTCATAGGCCGAATGGTAATTTCTCTTGGGTTTTCTGCAGATTCCTCAGCCCACTATTTTGACTACCTTCTTCAACCCAGTATTGACCCGAGAGGTCTTAGTCTCACCTGGAATTCTAACACAAACATGGAACAATTGAGTTGACTTTTTCTAAACACTTTCATCGTCCTGTTTCCTCTTTTTCCCTAGAAATCCTTATTTTCCCCAAATCACCCTACACACGCACCAATCAAGTAAGCAAAGAAATAAAGAAAGAAGTGCTGATTTAAGAATGCTTCTCACCTTAGTGAGCAGAATATTCTACAATGTGATAAGTCATGAAGGACAAAGTGGCCATTTTGGGAAGAGGCCCTTTTCAGAAAGTTACCACAAAAGGGATGACCTTGGATTTTTGATATCTGATTACATGTTCTCATTCTCTCCAATTAGAATTATAAGATATTCAAATGATCTGAATTGTCATTCCTACTTTCCCTAGAAAATTGTGAACTGGCCTGAGAAGATACGAGTGGAGAGTCAAGGTAATGTATTATCTCTCTACTCCAGCTTAGCAGAGCCTTGCCCTTGGTTAAAGGTCTCTGCTTATTTCTCATGGAAAAAACTCTTGTTGCAGCCTCAATCAGCTCAGAATACAAGAGTGCAGGTAATTAAAACAGCTAACACTTACATAGCATTCACTATGTGTCAGGCGTTGCCTTAAGTACTATATAGTTATTCACTCATTTACTTTTCACATCAAATCCATGACATGATGACTATCACTATTCCCACTTGGGTAACTTGCCTGAGACCATACACTATTATATTCATGGCATGACTGGGATTAAAACCTAGGTAGTCTGGTCCCAGTCTTTAACCACTATGCTATACTGAAGTAGGCCTGGAGAGGGAGATCCACTAGCTCCAACTTGAACTCCTTGGACAGTAAGTACTTTCATTGCTAAGTTGTTTCCAGAATCCTCTAGCTAAGGGAATTGCAGTAAATCACAGTATTAACTCTCAGTTAATTGCTGTTTTCTGTGAACTAAAGTCACACTCTCTCATATCAATGTAGAGAAACAAATTTATCAATATTGAGAAATTCCTTAAGAATTCGGCAACCAATCTTTCCCCCACCTTTTCAGCATCTCTAAAATGGGACTATTAAAAAAAAAAAAAAAAAACTTCTTAAGAATGTTATGAAATTCACTAAGATCTTGAATGTATTAAAAACAAATAGCAGAATGGCTCCCATATGGTAGGCATCCATAAATGGTTATGTGTCACACAAAAACACAACAGAATATAGATGATGGCATAAAGTTAAGCATTTAGGAACTAAAGAATATAAGTCTCACAAATCTAAAGAAAGGGAGTAGAGAACTAGCCATTTGAAAGCTAGAGAAATAATTGTCAAATAGGATTATAACTATAGAGCAGCTATCTTGAAGTGAGGCTGCTAACCACACCCCTGTATTATCTGTCTCTTCTGTATTGTTTATAGCCAAGGATTACACCATCCTATTGATCCCTTTTAGGTTACCATGACGTAAAAATGCCATTTTCAATCTAGGTTTGAAAATGCCATTTTCAAACAAGGGTGAGCATCTCAACTTACACCTCTCATATTATTCCAGAGCCATTTTCAGAGAGATTTCTTATGCTGAATCAACAAGCTGAATATTTTTAAATTATGCCTTATTCACACTTATATAGAACCACCTATAAAATTGTCCACATATAGTGATGATTATTACTACTAGCAATTGTATTTTGCTTTGACAATTCTAAATGGTTTAGATTTATATATTCATTCACTTTACATGTATCAGTGTTAATATATACAGATAGACATATTTTTCTACTTAATTATTTTTATTGACTACTATCCTCAAATCTCTAGTTTGTTTTTCTTCCCTTCAAATATCTTGCACATATATGACACTAGAATATTGAGCAAAATATGTATCTGAACATGATTAATGATAAATAATTATCAGCACAAGCATACTCAAGTTTAGGAGGAAAGTATCTATATCATGTGGGTCTTTAACACCTAAGGAATCTCCTAGAATATTAGGTGCCCATCTCTTTACTACCAGTAAAAATCTACTTGCTTCCTCTAAGGATTTCTTGGATTTTGTAGAATAGGGAGTTCCTACTCATTCCCCTTTGTGAAAGATGCTGGACTGATAGATTTCCATGATGAATTCTCCCACTTCTGAGTTTTGAGTGATTTCTAACACCATGATAAGGAAACGAAGAAAATAGTGAGGAGAAATTTTGAAAAAGGTTTATGGAAATAGCTAGTAGTCTTCCTGCTGAGCCATCCCAGAACTAGAGTTTTGAATAATGCATGTTCCATAAATCTAAATGTCCCACTATGCCACATTTTAGAACAGGGAGAGAAAATAATGGCTACTGTCCACACTTATCACCAATAATAAATTGCAGGGCTCCTGTGTGTGGCAGTGATTAATGCAAAATGCAACCCAAAACACATAACTAAATAAATAGATAGTTTGACTTTCTTGGGGGTTATCTCTCTTCCTCTTTCTTTCTCTTTCTCCTCTCTAAATAGAAAATACATTTTTAAAAAATCTCTCGAACACCTACCTTATTCTTTCTGAGACAGATAAATGGGTTTTTTTTTCCTCTGGCAAGAGCAGGTAAGTGTCTCTCTCTTGGGCTCTCTCTCCCTCTCTCTCTCTCTCTCTCTCTCTGTGTGTGTGTGTGTGTGTGTGTGTGTGTGTGTGTGTGTGTGAAGGAAAGACAAGTAGACAGATAAAGAGAGGGAGACACATACAAAGAGTACTCACTGGCAGGAAGTTGTACTGAAGAATTCACTTGAACTAGTAGGATATAAAGGGAGAGTGGCAATTGGCAGGGTTACTCTACAGCTTTGGCAATCAAACACAGGAGTACAACAAGTAACTTTTTAGAGATTTAATTTTCAAAGAAACATCAGCCTTGATAGCTCTCTATCCAATTATGAAATATTTTACATAAAAGCAAACCCTAAGCCTTTCAGAAATTTAAAACATATTGAAATTTACATGAAAATTAAATATTGATCATGCATCTAGACAATGAAAACACTTTTAGAAAATTAGAGAATTAAACTCCATCAATAATAACTGTTACCAGTTTTCACAGGGCCCTCTGAATGCTGCTGTGTTCCAGATGGAGCCATCATTTATCAAGACTTCAATTTGCAGACATTCCATCATACAGTTCATGTATTAGCTTATTTAATCCTCTCACTAACCCTATGATAGATATTAATATTATTTTCATTCTTCAAGGGAGGAAATAGGCTCAGAGAGACTAAGTAATTTCTTTAAACACACACATCTGCTAGGTAGCAAAGCTGGCATTGAAATTCATGTTCTGTTAAACACAAAGGCCTATGCTATTTCTACTCTGCCATGTACAGGCAGGACTGCCAGATAAAATACAGGGCATTCAGTTAAATTTGAATTTCAGATGAATACGAATTATTTTTATCATCAGTCATGGCCTAAATATTCCATGGGATATACTCATGTCCCCAAAGTACTACTATCTGAAATTGAAATATAAGTGGACATCCTTTATTTTTATTTGCTGACTCTGGCATCCTTCATTATATATCTTCTTTGGATCCAGGTTTCTATTTTTGAGAGGAAGTAAAGCAGTGAAAGAGAGGATGAAATGAGGGACCTATCCCACTCAGTGTCAGCATGTTTCTGCAAAGTGTATTATGCTCTTGAGAAGATTATCAGAGTTTGTAAGATAATGCCTGACAACAGATAAGGTGATCTATCCCATCAAGGATAGCAAAATATGTGGAGGTTACACCATACATTGTAGGGACAACTGAATTTGCAGGGTAACCCTGGACTTCAAACATGAGACCCAGTAGAGGGAACTGGATGACCTCTAAGCTCTAACATTTTCGGACACTCTCTACATATAATCAGTCAAGGAAGATATTTGTATCCCAAGATTTGTTTCCTCCCCATCCTGCTCCTTCAGGATGTAGATGATTGTCCTAGCTCCCTACTCAAAGGAAGAAAAAAAACGTTTCTTTCTTTCTTTTTGCAACTATATTTCCAAGGTCAACACTCCTGGGCATTTGAGTAAAACATTTGGTTACAAAACTAAGACTGCAGTAATGCCCTTGCCACGCCCCCGACCCAGCACCATTGCCCATTTCAGCCCATTGCAGCACCCATGGAGAGGCCCTTTCCTCACTGTTTTCTTCTCCTCTTCTCTGAATTTTACCAGTCAGAACATATTTATCCTCTGCCTCACTTGCCTAGCCTTTGGCCGTTTGCTCTCTGCTAGGGAACTGATAACACTAATGTGAGCTAATGTGTTGATGATCATCGAAGGGCTTATTCCTTCCAGATAACATCTTCTGCCTTAAATGGTATAACACCAAGGCCTAAGTAGGGTGGTAATGGAAATATTTTACATCAGGTAGATGTTTTCTTATCAGTTCTATATTACATCAAATCAATAATGCCCACCCCACTCCACCACATGGAATTGATCAACCAAACTATTTATTTCCTCACTCCAGAACAGTGGCCAATTTATTTAAGCATGGCATGTTAAGAAAACAATGTTTTTCCTTATCCTTAATTGAAGTGTAGTTAATTGAATAGAAGAAGCCAAATCTATTGTATAGAAGCCTTGGTTAGTAAAATAAGAAATTATTAACAAAAATGTCTCTGCCCAAAATGTACATCCCTGACTCTTTTTCCTCTCTACCTGACCCTCTTATTTATGTATTTTTAAAGACCAAACTCAGTTTTACTTATCTTTATGATACTTTTACTTACTCATAACAACTTCCCTCATTTAAATTACCACATTTTTCCATCATGAAATTGTGGTTAAAATTACCTAGGTGCACATTCTCACTCTATCCCTTAATAGTTGCGTGACTTTGAACAAGTTAATTTAATCTGTGTTTCTTATCTGTGAAATAGGATAATACTGTAGCCTCCTCATAGGGTCCCTCTGAGGATTAAATGAGAATATATAAGAACAGGACCTGGCACACAGCAAACATGCCACACATACTTACTGTTGTTATTAACTTATTCATGTGTTTGCACATCTATCTTTCAATTGTTTGAACTTTCAGAGCAACAAATTTATGCAATTCAAGGGAATATTTGGAGGATTAAGTGCTGTACGAACATTAGTCACTCAATCAATGCTTGTGGAACAGATATACACCCATATATAGCTCTCTGAACAATATGAGAACAGGCTAGTGTCCTTGCTATAAGGTTAGAAATGCCAAGTAACTGGCAACAGTACTAAAACCATATTTTTTTTCTGTTAAAGTCTCAAGGTCTATTGAAGAACCACATTTTTCCTTCAGACTCCAAGTACAGAAGATGGTTGTTTAGTTTATTGATTTGAGTATTTATCTATGTTTATGTAGTGTCTGGCCTGAAGTGGCTGATCTTGATTGTGTATCATTTTGTTTCTATGTGAAAATTCCTTTTCTAATCAAGAATTGTTTCTCTTTGTGTTATCATTCATTCTCAGGCAAAACCTTACCTATTCAAAGAAAAAACTTTGAACCATTCATATGCATGTGGGCAGATATATTTATATAAATACAGAAACTTGAATCTTTTATTATAAACTGTTTAATAGTAAATATTAGGGATAAAATGACTCAAGGGAAGACTTACATGTATGTGATCCCAAAACTAAGTCCCAAGGATACCTTTTTGAGGTATAACTAAAAAGTAGGTCACATCTGTTTTTCCTGCTCCCTTGCAGCCAGGCTTTATACCCATGGGCATCCAAGGTCTCCATAGTTTTCTTTTTCCCCAACCCCTTTTCTTGCCAGCTCCTTCAGCCTCCACTGCAATAGTCCAAGATCATTATTTTCTTTTTTTTGCTCCACTCTTTGAGGCTTTCTTTTTATCAGAAGTCTAATCCACTATTATGAGTTAACTCATGTTTATGTCTGGCACTAATTTAGTCTTCTAAGATAAGGAACACACTAAAGTTTACATAACACTCAATCACATTTCCATCAAAAAATGTCAACAGAATTTCACCCTGAGTTCAGAGGAAAAGAAGAGTGAGAAAGGAGATGAAAGGCCTCTTAAATTTTCTTAAATTTCAGTAAATCAACTTTAAATTCAACAAACATATTTGGCCTCTGCATGATGAGAATGCAAAGGTGGCTCCCAGCACTCCAGGAATTACTTCCTAGTAGAAGTTGATGGCCCTGCTCTGGTCTATCCAGGAAGTGATTAGACTCCAACTGTCATCCATCCAACTCAGGGTGGGAAACGCATACACACAGGAAGTACTTCATAGTGAGGTATGTAAACATATCAGAAGGGGTATAATTGAGTGGCTATGGCTAATCACGCACGGCATTTGAATTTTTTCTCGTGTGTCAGCACAATGTTAAATATATCAAGAGTAAAGGAAGTGGTAGAATCTAGGTGTCTACAGCCTAGGAAGTCATACTTACCCATAAGCATTCTACTATATCCATTACTCTCAATATGGAGTGGGGCAGGGATGGCAGGGCCAAGGAGAAGTGTTGGGCAAGACGCTGACAATATAAACTCATGCGATATTTATTTTATGAATATGAAGTTAGATCCATATCAGTGTTTCCTAAGTTTAACTCTACATTCCAAGGTCAGAAAATGATATAAAATACACTTCAAGTACATATATAACGCCCTTAAAAAGCCACCGTATGAATTTATGATAAAGACCTAATTTGTATGACCAGTTTGGCAGTGCCATTCACTCCCATTTGAGACTGTCCTGAACATAGGACAGCTTTCTTTGTAGGACAAAGTGATACATTGTTCCATGTTGTCACCATCACAGAAAAAGATGTGTTCTCTTATAAAACACAGCTATACATTATACTGCCTTTTCTTCTACAGTGAATAGGAAGGAAGAATTAGTTTACTCCATGCAATTTTTGTGGACTGAGGGTTTGGTAAAATAAAATGCAAGGGCTAATAAATTTCTCATATTATAAAAGACTTGTAACAAATTATTTACTCCTGAAAACAAAAAACAAAAAAAAAACAGCAGGGGGTGAGCTAATGTGTACATTTATAAGACTTCACAATGAGAAAAAGGATAAAAATAGAAAAAAAATTAAGATAAAAGGAGAATCAAATCAAATCAAATATCTTTCAGCCTGTTGGTGTATTTCTCAGTGAGCTGGCTATGGCTAGTTTATGCTGGGTCCTGATTATATGTTATACTCCTGATTTAATCTCTGTCTAGGCAAAGTTTAACAGTTTTACTTATTATAATTAAAGAAACTCAGTGTTTTCTAATCTTTTGCTTGGGAAGCACAGGAGAAAAATTCCAACATTCCTTTTAATGCCACGCCTTGTTGAGCAATTTCCAGGTAAGTGAGCAAACAACCCAAGAATTATCAATGGGATTTTCTTATTTTCAGCAGGAGCCCATTCTTTTCTGGTTCATGTACTCTAATCAAAGACACCACTCAATAGTGCACAGTGTGTGGAGAAGGAGACGGAAGATAGAAGGAGTATGAATGTGGGCACTTTTTAAAAAATTTCACCCAAGAGAAATATACAGTCATTTGTCAGACCAGTGATTTTACTGTCATATGCTATAACTGCCAAGAAACGCATACACACAGGAAGTACTTCATAGTGAGGTATGTAAACATATCAGAAGGGGTATAATTGAGTGGCTATGGCTAATCACACACATTTGCCAACATGCAGCATGGCATTTGAATTTTTTCTAGCGTATCAGCACTATGTTAAATATATCAAGAATAAAGGAAGTGGTAGAATATTAGAGGAGAAACAAAGAGAGTGAGACAAACAGAAAAAAAGAGATAGATTTGAAAATGTATGCCGTGCATGTATGTATGTGTCTATGGTATTTTACAGTTTCTATTATAAACAGCGCTTGTGAGCAGGGCAGTGCTTGGTGCCAACTGCCCTGGGTATATATTTGTCCTTGTTTTCCATTGACAAGATGCAGGCCTATGTAGATGCTATCAAAGCTACTTGTCATATAAGATTATTATGCAATCTAAATGATATATTTTGTCTATATTATAAAATATGTTTGGTTTTTAGACTGAAAATGATAACATTTTTAAAACGTTTATTCTGAAAGTCTCTTCTCTGGTGGCCGAATATTTTCACTCTAAATTGGGTAGGTGAAAGGAGGAAAGTCATGCCACTTGTGGGCTATATTCTACTATCATCATTAGAAAATTCATTGGCCTTTACATTAACAATACAATTTATTAAACAGTGGGAAATTAGCTAAGTTAATCAGAATCTAGAGCTCTTAAAAACTACTCTTTGCTAATTCCTTTAATTTTTTTAAAAAAGTGTCATATAAAGAATTTCATTTTCTTTCACAGAAAGCCTCAGGTAATGGGAAGAGATGGCTTATAACCGATGACAGGTGGTATTTACATTTATAATTTCCTTATTTTTTATGTTTTGGAATTGATTCAAATGAAAGAATTATCAGACAACAGTTGCAGCCCTGGATATCATTTATGGACATTTTCCTGGACATGTTAGACACACTTTTAGAACAATCATTCTGTACGTTAGTGAAAATGAGATAATTCAGGGGTTGAATCCAGGAAGGCAGGAACAATAATGCAAAGGTTTGATCAACAATTCCTGAAACTTGCCTACTCAGGGTCCTCATCTTCTTAAGTAATGTGACTTTCTTTCTTGATCCTTAGATCATTTCCTAAAATAAAAGCTGTAAACCCTCTATATAAAGTTGGCTAACAGGACTTCATATAGAGGAATTAAAAACAATTTTTTAAACACAGCAAATTGGATTTCAGCATTTATGGTATTTGTTTTAAGAGGTCTAATGAGGCTCTCTGGTTGGTTTGTTTTTTACCTAGGATGCTGCAATCTTCAGAGCCTTATGCATTCAGCACTCCTAAACATCTGTTCAGTCTCCAAATGATTAGGTTGTTTGACACTCAAATGCTGTCCCCTGGCAATAAAAATCTGACTATATCCAGTTGACCGTATAAGAGAGGAGGAGCTGCTGACTCATTTCCCACAAAATCTAAGGTAAATATACACACAGTTGGCACATGCTAATGCTATGGTATCTGCCTGGGACTTTCTTCCAGACTTCCTGTCTTTCCCTTGACTTATAATGAAATGATTTAGTTCTCTGAGGACTCTTGACTTCGTTAACATTAGCATGTTAAAGTTACTGTTAGTTAGCACTAACATTAGTGCTGCCCTGAACTGGATAGAAAAAACAGCCCTTAATGCATTTCCCTCTTCAGGAACAACTCCTTTTCTTCCTTTCCAATGAGATTAGGATGTCAGGAGGAAGCACTGAAATTGGCTTGTTTTCGTTTTACTCTTCCATTATCTATGAATAAACCTCTCAGTGTAGATAGATTATCATTTATCTAAACAGAAACAAATTATTCTAAGGTCAATTTATTAAACTGTTCATTTTCATACCATAGAATCCACCCATTTAAAATGTAAAATTCAATCATTTTAGTATATGCATGGATATGAGCAACAGTCACCATAGTGAATTTTAGAACATTTCATCACCACAAAGAAAGATTCTGAACCCTTTAGCTATCCTGTTTCCTATTCCCTGCCTCCAGCATTAAGCAAGCAGTCGTCTACTTTCTGCTTCTCTTTATTTGCCTATTCTGTATATTTTATGTATATACAACATATTTGGTCTTTGGTGACTGGCTTCTTTCCCCTAGGTTTAACCATGTTATAGCATGTATGAATCAGTACTTTGCTCTTTTTTGTGGCTAAATAATATTCTATTATCTAGATATACCACATTTTGCTTATTTGTTCATCCATTTAAGGAAATGTGGGTTGTTTTCATCTTGTGGATATCATGAATAATTATTCTATGCACACTTATGTACAAGTTTTTATTTGAATACCTGTTTTAATTATTTTGGGCAAATACTTAGGAGTTGAATTATTAGGTCATATGTAATTCTATGTATAACTTTTAGAAGAAGTATTAAAGTTTTTCACATTGACTGTATCATTGTACATTTCCACTATAAGCTCCGTTTTGAAACTAGAAAAGTGGTAGGTATAAAATGGTGACTTTTGTTTTTCCTATACACGTATTAGTAAAGAAGGAGTTTCATGAATCCTGGCGTCTTCTGTGGCAAAGACAATTTTTAGCTTTATATTTAAAGGTTAAGTTATAGGTTGGGGAACTAGTGAAAGGTTTAGGTGTTGCAGGCTACATAATGAAATGAAATGAAACACAGGACTGGGGTAATCATGAATAGGACATACAGCAATCAAACCAAAGTAACTTACCACCATGATAGCTTGAAATGGTTCCGAAATGGCATAAGGGAAAGAAATATTAGAAAACATTGACTAGAGGAATATTATAACGGGGAGCTTAAACAGAGTATCACAACTTGCTAAACAATATTAAAACAAGTAGAGAGCCCAGATATAAACCAGTATCCATTTTGTTAACTTAAAGCCATGAAAAGCCAAAATGCCTACCCCTAGTACTGATTCACTGCTTTGAATGCTTAACACCTAAACCATGAATACACTTATTTGGAATGTTTTGTATTAATAAAAATTAGAGTATCTCATTATCAAACATTTTCATCTATCAATGCATCTATGCTTATGCATCTAAGTATACATTTCTTCCACAACTCCAGCATTTTGCTGGATGATTTGAGAGTGCAAGATACATAGAAATGCTGGGGAGGTTTTAGTTTAGATGATACTCAGGGAGAAATACTTACATAATAATCGAAGAGGTGAAATAGCTGAGAGAATGAATGATAAAGACATTGGCTATGAGATTACCCTGTGAAGTCATTACAAGAGTAGGCCTCATAAAAGACATAGATGAGGGATAGGAGCTTATGTTTAATGTTTATTGGTGAAGGGAGAGGGGCAAGGAATCCAGGGCTACAGCATACCATGAGTTCAAAAAGGCAAGGAGTAAGGATGAAATGTTCAGTAGATCACCCATGGAAGATTCTATACAAAAGAATGAACACATGTGAATGATTAACACAATGACAGATTGGGAAAACAGGTAGTTGTTACATAAATTTAGATCTTAGAAGTCATGTTAAAACATTTCACAAAAAAAGAGGAATCTCCTTAAACATTTTAAGAGAAAGCAAATTATCATCAAAATAGTGTTCTATAAATGCCATTTAACTCTGGAGAGCAGGATAGATTTAAGGCCACATAGAAAAGTGAGAGAAAAGTGTGTCGGGACATTGCAAAAATTCAGGATTCTGGTATGAGCATCTCCTTTACGGAGATAGAAGTGAAAATAATGGAGCAGGAAGAGAAATAGCAGTTGTTACTGAATGGATTAAACATAACAGGTGGGAAAAGTGAAGTCAAAATAACTCAAGTTCAATAACAATCAATAAAAGCAGTTGTGCTGGTTAATACTGAGTGTCAACTTGATTTGGACTGAAGGATACAAAGTATTGATCCTGGGTGTGTCTGTGAGGGTGTTGCCAAAGGAGATTAACATTTGAGTCAGTGAGCTGGGCAAGGCAGACCCGCCCTTTATCTGGTGGGCACAATCTAATCAGCTGCCAGCAGATATAAACAGGCAGAAAAATGTGAAAAGCTGAGACTGACCTAGCCTCTCAGACTACATCTTTCTCCTATGCTGGATGCCTCCTGCCCTCAATCACTGGACACCAAGTTCTTCCATTATGAGACTTGGACTGGGTCTCCTTGCTCCTCAAGCCTGTAGATAGCCTATTGTGGGACCCTGTGATTGTGTAAATTAATACTTAGTAAATACATATATGTATATCCATACATATATGTATCTCCATATATATGTATCTCCATACACATATATATGTATCTCCATACATACAGATAGACACGTATATCTTCTATTAGTTCTGCCCCTCTAGGGAACCCTAATACAGATTTTGGTATCAGGAGTGGTTCTAGAGGAAGCAAATATTAAGGATAGAGTTTTTCATTGGTTTTGGGGTTTCTGGTGTTGGCCGCTTAATATGATTCAACCCCAAAATGCTAAGGACTCTACATTTAATAGTATGAAGAACACTGATAGTCCTTGGCTTGAACTGTTTACAGAGTTATGCAAAATAAATGCTTTTGACAGTCCTGATTCACTACTCATGAGAGGCAAGGAGTTTAGTGATTCTACATGTAATGCCTTTGACCATATGTGGAGAACCAAAGAACATAATGAAGTTGGTTGGTTGCTCCTAAATTCAGCAAACAAAGTGACGAAGGAAAGTGTTGAACTCAGGGATTATATCTCCTGGCTTTAGAAGCAGATACTGAGCATCAAATCTGTTAAGAGTGCCCTGAGTGAGAGTCTTATCCCCTGTAGAGAAAGAGTTGAAATTGTGGAAAAACAAACACAAACTCTTATCATGCAAATGGCTGACCTGCAATGAAAGGTGCATGCATGCACAGCCTTGCCAGTTGTCTATTGTTAAAGTGAGGGCATTGATTGGAAAATAATGGGACCTGCAACTTGGAATGAGGATGTGTGGGAGGACCCTGATGTAGCTGGGGACACTGAGTTTGTAAACTCTAAGGAACCTATCTTGCCAGAAGGAACAGCTTCACCATCCCCAGTAGCGGCAACATCCTCTCCCCAACCCATGCTACCATCAGCCTTTCCACCTTTGTCTGAGGAGATAAACCCTGCACTGCCTAAGGCAACAGTGATGGCCTCCCCTGAGGCAAGTTGCCAGGCAAAATAACGTTGATTCTCATCAGGAGTCACCCCCAAGACCCCTGTTTGCTTCTAGACCTATAACTAGACTAAAGATCTGGTGGGACCCTAGAGGTGAGGCTGAGAGTGTGACCCAGGAAGTGGTGCATTACACTTGAAGGATGTTGTATTATGTTAGGTGTAATTATGACATTATTTTTGTCTTTATTTGAAGATTATGTATTATCTCAGGAGATGTGCAGGGGCTCAGGTTGCCAAGTGGTGGACTTGTGCTGGTTAATACTGAATGTCAACTTGATTGGATTCAGAGATACAAATTATTGATCCTGGGTGTGTGTCTGTGAGGGTCTTGCCAAAGGAGATTACCATTTGAGTCAATGTGCTGGGGAAGTCAGACCTGCCCTTACTCTGGTGAGCACAATCTAATCAACTTCCAGAGAATATAAACAGGCAGAAAATTTTGAAAAGGCGAGAGTGGCCTAGCCTCCCAGCCTACATCTTTCTCCTGTGCTGGATGCTTCCTGTCCTCAAACACTGGACTGCAAGTTCTTCAGTTTTGAGACCCGAACAACTGGTTCCCCTTGCTCCTCAAGCATGCAGTCAATCTATTGTGGGACCTTGCGATCATGTAAATTAATACTATCTATCTATGAAGTATAATATACACACACACACACACACACACACACTCTATTAGTTCTGTCCCTCCGGGGAACCCTGATTAGTACAGCAGTACTTTGATTATTTTGAAATTGTTGTAGACTAGCTGAAAAGTGATCACAAGTCACCAAAGAAATAACATACTACAAAAGTGTTTCATGAACTAATAGCATAAAAGAAGTTTTTAAAAGCATCTCTCTCTTATTTATGTCTGAAAGTATAAGCTCAAAAACTCAAAGGAAGAAGGATAGGGCACAGAATCATTCCAGATTACATTTTTATACAAAAAGAAGTTTTCCTTCTAAATTTTGCATTCATAACATGTACATTTCTCTAAGACATAAGGCAAATAATGACCTCAATGTCCTGAAATCCTCAAACAAGCCATATAACATTTACCTATAGTTCTATATAGAACAATGCCAATATTCGCCAATAATTTTTTGATGTTGGAATTTTTCCTTTTCAAATCATTTTTAGGATTATTCAGAAATATTAGGACATTTTTGGGAGATTGAGATTTTTCCAGAATGGTAAGAGAGTATCTGGGACCTTTCTTTTTTAAACATTGCCAGTGGCTTTAGTGATAAATAAAAGCCCTGTCTTCAAAGTCACTCCAACTCTGAGGCTAATAAGGAAAGGACTGTGGTTAAGAAGGAAAAGTCAGCACTGAAAAAAAACGCAAAGAAATAAAAATAAAATAAAATAAAATAAAAAGTTTAGTCATTTTGGAGACATTTAATACCTTTCCTATGTCCCTATATAGATTCTTCTTACATATTCCTCCACAGTAATTCTTTAATATGCCAAGAAAAAGGGTGGTAGGTAAGTTTCAAAGACAGAGAAAAACACAGTAGTTAAAAAACTGATTTGGAAATCCTCACAGCAGGAAACACAATTTAGTCGGTGCTCATTTAAAGATGAAGCAGGTACAATCTCAGCTTTATTGGAATACTTGACAGGTGGCAGAAGAATGTACTTTTCTCTTTAGCAGCCCCCTAGGAGAATATTTTATTTTCCCTTCCCATAAAGAACAGAACTGATTTAAATTGATGCATTAAACATTTCTGCCGCAGAATCCATGGATCCTTACCACTGGTATAGCAGTGAGGATCACTTGAATACTTTAAATTAAGTTTCATAATCCAAGTGTCACTGAATATTCTGAGTGCAATTATAAAATAGCAAAGCTGTTTTTCTCTTTTTTGTTCTTAATTCAAACTAATAAACAGCATAAAATCTGCACAACTCAATTAGTAATGTTGTCAAATTTTCTAATTGATATGCTTTGAATATTCAAGAAATCAGATAATGCTTATACTACCTTTCTTTTATTTTAAAATTTTTTAAATAAATTTAGAAGCTAACACTGAATGGCATGTTCAACTGAACATCTGTTCTAAGTGCATGTCAAATTAACCTGCTAAATTAGCATCTATTGCAATTTTACTTTTCCCCCCCATTCTCTGTTAAACATCTCTAAGCTAATTTGAAGAGTTCATATTCTGTTACAAAATATGCAATTGCAAATATTTTTGTTAAACAGTGTTTAACCCTACTGCGGAAATCTAAAATTGCATGGTTTGTCTGTTTTTGCTTCAGGACCATGGACAGAGGTGCAAAGTGTCATTCCTACCTGTTCAAGATGGTGATAATCACCAAAATATTCCTGTTCTGGTAAGGATTTGGCATAGTGCCAAAATGAAGCAAGCGGTGCTCCTGATTTTTCCTCAGTTCTAAAATTTCCATTACCTACTATATGAAAACAATTTCAAAGTGAACCAGGCCATTATAATAACTCTGATACCTGTTTTGGTCCAGCAACATTATGCAAACACAGAATAAGTATGAATTTAGAAGGAGTTATTAAGATTCATATTTACTTCCTGCTGGATGATCCTGGAGTGTAGTTCACGTTGACTCAAAAGGCCACCCAAGTCCTATATGGAAAGAGCTTCTCCATCTGTAACACTATCCATCCTGAAGGCAGTCTATCCTTTTTTTTTTTTTTTTTTTTTTTTTTGAGACGGAGTCTCACTCTGTCACCCAGACTGGAGTGTTGTGGCCGGATCTCAGCTCACTGCAAGCTCCGCCTCCCGGGTTCATGCCATTCTCCTGCCTCAGCCTCCCGAGTAGCTGGGACTGCAGGTGTCCGCCACCTCGCCCGGCTAGTTTTTTTTTTTTTAGTAGAGACGGGGTTTCACCGTGTTAGCCAGGATGGTCTCGATCTCCTGACCTCTTGATCCGCCCATCTCGGCCTCCCAAAGTGCTGGGATTACAGGCTTGAGCCACCGCGCCCGGCCAGCAGTCTATCTTTATAGTGGCTGTTAGCACGGGGCATTTCTGGCAGATTAATTTTAGTTCAAAGATAACCATTACCTACAACACTTTTGGAGTTTTCAAGATCCCCCCCCTAGATATTGGAGGAAATTGGAACCTTATCCTTAATAATTTCTTGTGGGAGAATTTATTACTTCCAAGAAATAGAAATTATCTCTGATGAGCTCTAAAGTGAGGTATCATCAATCTTAAGAAAACCAGAATAGGAAACACGGGCATAAGTTCTATTTCAGAATCTCAACAGTGATTGTCATATATATGTAAGGTTATGCATAAAACAACAGGTGAGAAATCGTGTTTATTACTTTTTTAAATCATTAAACTGCTATGTATTCTTTCAACATGAGCACTGTATTTGAAATAAAAAGTATTGCTGCATTATTATGTTATAAGGTGGTTTTAGTATTTTTATACCAGTGGGAAGTTTTAATTAGAAATCTTAGCTTATTCTATTCAAAAACGAATGAGATAGAAGTAAATGCAAGTGAAGCATTAATCTGCTAAAACTTTTTTCTTTCTCTTCTTTATATATTTTGTTTTCTTGTTGTCTTTCGCGAAGTGAAAGAGCTCTGTGTATCAGTGCCAGGAGGAGCCCAGTAATGATTAGTTTGACAGTCCTGAGCTGTCAAACTAGGACACTATGTGTATAAGCAGGTGAGTAGTGTGAGGGGTACAGGCTAGCCCTTTTATGAGAGAAAATTTGTTTGAAAGTCATTTGTAATTAAGAAAGAGTAAGAGGTGGTGGATGAATCAAGAGATGAGAGAAATGATGAAATGAATGGTCCCACTAAGAAATTCATTATTAAGGGAATTTTCAAGCTTTCAAATATGCCCTAATCCTTCTCTATGTTAGCATGTTTTCTGTATATTTTAAGAATTATATTTTAGCTAATTAATAGGAAACTTACAATGTTTCAATGGTCAATCTGACATTGTCCATTAAGTCTTCTCTGGGCCTCAGTTCACTATTCATTTTGGAAAATTTACTAAATTTGCTTTATTCTTATTTGTTTCTGAAAATGGAAGTAAAACATACCACAGAGAAATACTATAAAGAAACATACAATTAACAATTTGACATAAAATGCAGTCATACTAAGTACTGTTTAAGATTGTATTCTCACATTGAGTGGAGGAGGACCTTCATAACAGATAGAGACTATTTTCATCAATCAGGTTTCCAAACTTAGGCTTGGAGTTGCTCAATCCTGTTTTAATGGAATTAATACGATAGAAGATACAAGGATTTTGTTCTGTTTTTGTTGGGTTCCCAGTTGCTTGAACTTACTGATATAAGACTGCTCATGAAACCATATTGCAATATTAAATTTTCTTTCCTTGAAAGTAGCCTTGTTGTTGAAGTTTGAAATGCCAATTCTATTTCTATTGGTGTGATGAAACTCCTGAATTTTTCAAAAGCACCATTTTTATTTAACTTTAGGGGTTCTGTTGGGAAAAGAGGGGATACAAATAAACCTTGTGTCTAATATTTTCTAAATTTATGATTGTAACTCAGTAGTCTTAAGTGTAAGAGGGGCATTCAGTGCTAGTTATCTTGAGAGATCATACATGAAACTAACTCTAGTTGCACGGTCTGTGTTCACATAGAAGTTAGTTCACCATGTTCATTCACTAGCAGTGAGAAGACTTACATTGCTTAAGTGTAACCTTTTCTTTTAAAATATTCATGAGCTTTGAACCCAGAACCTAATCAAATACTTAATCATAGAAAACCTCAAAACAGAAGACATATACTTCATATAATTAATTCAGTTCCAAGGATAGTTCATTATTTCATTGTATCCTGAACTAACTGTACCAAAATTAATTTTTTTCTGTAAAGAAGAAAGTGTCTTTTAAAAAACACAAATTATATGCAATAATAAATTGGTATACACTCAGAAAATAAAGCGGTTCTCTAACTATGTGAGTATCAAATAATACATTTCTAGTAGCACCTTTATTTGGATATTACTTAAGGTTCTATGGATCTCATTCTCAAGAATTTTGTGAAATTGTACTATTAAGATAATAGTTACATTATTACATCACTTCCAGTAATGAACCTATATCTTATCTGCTCTAATGATGATAATAATTAACGTTTATTCAGCAGTTATTTATGCCAAGCATCTAAGCTTCATAGCAGCACTCAGAAGTAGGTTTCATTTTCCACATGAGGAAACTGAGATTAAGAAAAGATACTTTAACTTTCTGATCAGTGCAGGAGTTTTGACCTGCTCTGTTTCCGACCTGGGCCAGCTCACCCCTCCTTGGGCAACCTTGTGGTCTCCTGCTCCAGGGAGGTCACCATATTGATGCCAAACTTTGTGCGGACACCTGATCCTGCTAGAGAACTCCTAGGCTCAAGTGATCCTCCCACTTCAGCCTCCCAAGTAGCTGGGACTACAGGCACGTGCTACCACGCCCGGCAATACTTTAACTTTCTAAAGCCATATTAGTTTTTGAACTGGAATTAGAAATCAAATTCACCTAATCCTAAATCACATCCTATACCACCCACTACCACCAACTCCCCTCCACCCCCCAACCCAGGCCCTGGATACTTTTCCTGTTCTGCTCTTTATGACTTCTGCTTTTAAGTCTTTAGTTTTATGTGAGCAAACATAGTTGGATCTTTTTTGTGTGTGGTTTATGTCATTGCAACTTTTTACATAGGGATCAGACATAACTAAAGAGTTTTGCATGTATCTTCCAGAAGACACCCTTTATTTGTAAGATCTTTGTACGTTCTCATTTTCTGTTCTAATTAATTGTTGGAATTTTTCTTATCAATACAGGATTCATGCTCTTGGTGCTTTGTATTTGATTCCCCATTCAACAAATGAGCAATATATTCAAAAGACTTAAAAATCAATAAACAAAAACGTTGGAATGAACAGGCAAAGTGTACTAGAAACTGGGCTGGAAACTTGGGATAGAGAACTTATTAAAGTCCAGTCCATAAAGTAACTAAGTCCAAAGAAGACAGGCATATAAACAAATAAATTAGAATACAAGTAATAAATACAATGACAGGAACATGGGTATGTAATAGAAATAGTTCTGAAAACTGATTTATTTTTTGGGGGATGCAGGTAAAGGTGGAGGGACAAAGAATTTAAAAAATGACACCTGAGTTGAGTTTTGAAATATGAATAAGATTTTGCCTGGTAGGTAGAGGCTTAAGACGGTTATGGGAGGAGAAAGGGATTCTGGGCTGATGGCAAATATATCATGCATGATCCAGCTATTCAGGGCATAAGTTCAAAGTATAATTTCCCAAGGATAACTCTAAAAAGGCACTTCTCTGCAAAGCCATCATCCAGAAAATGTCAATGTCCCTTTTTACACATCCTTCTTGTCAAGAGGTCAGAATACTGCAGTGGCAATTTAAACACTAGTTACATTTATGCTTTGTAGATCCATGTTTCGTACATTCTCTAAAGATCTTATCTCATTGTACTATCTATTTTTTGTTATTTTATTAACTACATTCCTAGATCTGCTTATATTAACAGGATCAGATCAATCATTAATACCGTTCCACAGAAACAAAGGGCACAAGGCACAATTAATGACTGTTACTTCTTTACAATATCTATTCATAGGGAAAAAGTCCAAAGTGGAATCTGATTATCCTAGCCATCAAAGATTAAAATAAAGTTGAGAACTACCCTACTGGATTACAATGCTTGTGGAAGAGATACAGTAGCAAATACATTTTAGCAACTGTTATACAACCATTTTTTTTTAAATAAGTGTTTTACATATAGTAACTCAATCTAATCTTTACAACAACCTTGAGAGGTGAGCATGATTGTGATTTCCATGTTACAAGTGTATACACTGAGGCACAGAAAGGTTTAGTAACTCGACCAAGTCACACAGTTTAAAGGGATAGAGTTCAAATTCGGACTTAGACAGTTTTGTTTCAGAGTCCATGCTTCAAAATGCTGACTGTGTTATGTTGTTGATGGACAAAACAAAAGAGAGCCTTATTTTATTAAGATAATTCAGCAAATTATTACTTAGAATCTACTACTTTTACAGCTCAACTTTTTCAGTGTTCTGGAAAAAAAAAAAAACTCAATTCAAAGTTCTTTTGCTAAGGAAGTTTACAACTTTTCTTTAAAGATAATATTCCAAACAATTGGAAAGTACAGCAAGATCAATTGCAGAAGTAATAATGAAAAAGCAATAAGCCTTTTTGTTAATAGTGAAAACATGATAAAATCATAATTAGTTAACTTCGTTATTTTATTTTAGTATGTCAAGACAATTTTGATTAATTATTGGGTACAGAACCCTAAATAAGCTAAAAAAATACAATTAAGGGTTTAAAAACTCTAACTGGAGATTTTTTCTCACCTATGTGAAATGAAACAGCAATACAAGGAATATATCAATAAGGAAGTGAGAGAAGAATTTAGTTAAGAAACATTCATTTATGTCTATTATGTATACAATTCTATACCAGGCATAGCAAAATGTAAAACATCTTGTAAGCAAGGTCAGTGATAAATATTAGTTCATAATTTAACAGGAAAAAGAAAGCACACATTCCTTGAGTAACACTGCCAAATAACAGAGCAACAAATGAAATCTGGCTGCCAGCAATGTTGATACATAAAATAAAACTATGTAGAACACTCATAAAGGTATAAAAATCCCCGGAAACACTTCCAGGAAGGTGAGAAGTTTGAACCACTCATAAGGAAATGAAGCATGCATTGGCAGGGTATGACAGGACAATCTGTGCAAAGTGCTCCAAAACGCCATGAAGAAAATGAGTTAATGGTAGGAGAGGGTGCAAGGCAACTGGACATGGCAGAATAGAGATATGCAAAGGGTTAGCATAACAAATGATGCTACTGATGGTGTGGGCAGTCAATAGAAAGTCTTGAATTATTGACTTGTAGCTGAAATGTGACTCATTAGGCATTTAGGAGCCACATTGATAACTTGGGATAGGAGAGGAAAGAAAAGATTGTCTGGAAGCTGCATGAAGGATAAATAAGAGTATGTGTGAAAGATTGATGGCAGGTCAACAACTCAAAGTGGTTGGTCACCAAAGCTAAGACAGAAGCTGTGAGATTTAGAAATAGAGCTGAGGTTGAGAGATTTAGCAAGGGAATTAGCCAAGGGACAGACTAGAAGTTACTAAGGCAACCCTCAATTTTTCATTTGAAATAATTTATTAGAGAAGAACTATTAAAGGACCAAAGGAAAAGACTGCCATTAGAAAAGGAGTTGAAGGACTGTTTGGAAGAGGAGGAAGATGGGGAGGAGGCTAGGAGAGGAAGAAGAAGGAAAAGAAAGAGGCAGAGAAGGAGGAGGGTTAAGTGGAAAAGAAAGAGGAGGAGTTGGGGTGTGTGTGTGTGTGTGTGCATGTGTGTGTGTTGTGATTAATCTATAAGAATCATCATGGTCATGATAAGTACTGTCAGTTAATCAATTCTACGAAATTTCCTTTTATCTTTCAATTGCCTCAGCAGTAGCTTAATATTTACTGTACATCCACATTATACTGAGTACTGGTAGAAAAATCTGTGTGTTGTTGCTGGCAGTATCCCAGGAGGTATATTGTTCAGGTAGAATCAGTAGGTGTTAATTGATAATTGGGCTTTATGGAACAAGATAATGTCTTTACTGTGCATATTTGCCTCCATCATATCAAAAACATGACAATTTTTCATATAAATTGAGAGGGTTTTTTGAAATATATGTTGCCTGCACTTAGTATTTCTCATGAATATTTCTAATACTCATTCACAATGCATTCAGGTGTTAACTACAGCCTAACAGATGCATAGGTGAATATGAACACACTGTTTGTAAATTGCAGCCTTTGTAGAATGCCTACATTGTTTAAGTCCCTGCAGCATTGAATGTGAAGCAGAGCCCACTCTGCTCTATCCATCTGTTGACAATGCATCCGAGGAAAATAGAAAATGATGGCCTCCCAAATCTGCACATTAGTGAACACAAACTGAGCCATACAGTGACATCTTTCTCCTTAAAAATAATGATGCAGGCTGTCTCCATTACTTAAGAAAGCCAGAGCTCACACTGAAAGGTGTCAAAAAACACTGTATTATCCCACTTTGCCCGGAGGTGCCTTGACAGCACCTTTCCTGCCATAAGAATGGATTACAGGCAGGGTGGTAATCAGCCAAGAAGTTAGTAAAAATAAGTTCTTTTAAGAGCAGAGTGTGAATCTGTGAACATAATAAAAGGAGTTTACCACCACACTGACTAAGGGAACACTTAGCTCCTTGCTGCCTTACACGAACCAGGAAGAGTATGACCCCTTGATACAGGTTAATGGAGGGCAACAGGGACTTAATTGTACTTTGATTAAAAAAAAAAAAAAAAAAAAAAAACCTGATGAGTGCTCTGTGAAGCCCACTGAGTAACAACTATGTTGAGCTCCAAGGATCTCTGGTGAAAGGTGCCATAGCGAGGCGTAGAGACAAACTGATATGGGGAAAAGTGAGAGACAAACAGATGGAAAAATGAAAGGGAGAGAGAGGCATGAGAGGAACTGGATGATGTTTTACACAGGCAACAGAAGGAGAAAACAAGAGTCAAAGACAGAATAGGAGAGACACCGATCTAAATTCAAAGAGTTTAGTTCAACAGATTTAACACAGTCTAATTCAGCAGGATTCTCTGAGATGTCCACCCAGTGTGCACAATTCTTTCCAGGATAACACTAAAGAAATCCCCTAGAGGCCCACAATAGCAAGTGTTCTATTATTCCTCTAAGTTTTCCACCTGCTCACCTAATTATCTCAACAGACTCTAACTGGCTAATACTGACACCCTAATGAGAAGCAGGATACAAGGGAGACTTCAGATAAAGGAGAGCCAACACTATCACGCAAGTCAAGTTCATAGAAGGTGTTGTGAGAGGAAGAAAACCCGGGTGTGAAAAGAGCCACAATTTGAAATCTTTCTTCTTTTCCTTTTTGAATTAGATTTGTCCTGTCTGTAGGAGACCAGTTGATTTCCTTGGTTATCCATCTGGAAGCATGGCTGCTGCTACCATGTTGGTCTTCAGGTCATTATATTCTTCTTTACAGACTTGTACTTTTATGATGATACCTACTTATTAAAAACTTACTACATGTCACTTGTGGTGCTGGATGCCAAAACTATGTGATTTCACTTAACTCTTGCAAAAATGCTATGAGAATGATATTATTAGCCTCATTTTTCAGAAGATCATGCTGAAAGTTCAAAGAAGTTAAGTAACTGCCCAAAGTCTGGGTAAACAGGAGGTTGCAGCCCTGCCATTCAAGCCCAGGCATGTGGACCCCACAGTTAAAATTTCTTTCACTCATTTAATATTACCCCTCATTTTTTGGTATTAAGAAGATGAAATTTTACTAAGTGACATATTATTTAAAGAAATTATAAAAATAGACAAGTAGATAGATTTACCAAGCAGAGTTCATAAAGCATAATATGGACTGGAATCATCAGCTTGCTTGGATAAAGATACTAGGTTCACAGATTTTCAGGGCTTTTTTCTCATCCAGTTTCAACTAGCTTAATTTTCTGCACTACATTATCTGCTTAGGCACACAGGCCAGTCTTACTCTCCAAAGAAATTCTTGTTGTTAATCCATAGTTTAAAGCTAGAATCTATGCCCAGATGGGGAATCCCTCTGAGTTTCTCAATCAAAGGTCCTGGCCATTGACATCTTCTGATTTATAAATGTTACCCTTGCACTGGGACTTTTTCTTTAATTTGATTTTTTGTATCTAAAGAGTATCCTGAGGTCTCAGCTCAATTGCATAACCAATTTGACTGGTATTCCTAAAGAATAATACATCCTTTTGAAAATTGGTTATATGCAGATTCTCAAATTCACCAGTTATCTACTGTTTCTCATCAACTTCCCTGCTAGCTGCCAACCTACTAGTCAAAGTCACCATCATCTCTTGTATGAATTGTTTCAGTAGCTTCTTACCTTGTTGTTCTGCTTTCACCACTTCTCCCCTATTGTCTGTTTTTCAGAGTGGAGAGTAGCCGGACTGATTCCTTGAAATTCTAAGTCAGATTGTGTCCCCATCGTCTACTCAAGGCCTCCTCTGGCTTTCTTTGTCACTAAGAGTAAAATCTAAATTTCTGGTCATGGTTTAGAAGGCCTTAAAGAGTCTGCCCCTTGTCCATTCCTTCCAGCTATACCAGCCTGCTTGCTGTTCCTCCAACGTAAGAATTCCAAGTATGTTTCCACCTCAGGCACTTTGCATCTCCTGGTCTCTCAGCTCAAAATGCACTTCCTCCAATAGTCATACATTTCCCACCATCCATTTCTCTTGGGTTCTCTACTTAAATTTCACTTTGCCAGTAAATCCTTCCTGGCAACCTATTCTTCTTCTTTAAGATTTTAAGATGATCTTTTTTTACTTTTTAACATCTCTGAGAATTGGACACATCTAATGATTGATGATGTCTTACAATTATAATTGGAAGCTTTTCTTTTAAAATTGGTAGATAAATATAGTTATGTATTTGCAACTGTTGATGTCTTTGCCTTAATGAAATATAACAATTTAGCACTACCTGCTTCTTTTTGCATCATCACCTTTTTTGCCCACTTTATTTTTTCTTCATGTCACCCAGATGTATGAGCAGTAACAGATTACGCCACGTGAAAATATATCTCTTGGACATATCGATTATTTTGAGCCAAAGGTCAAGAAAACTCTAAAACAGGGCCCAAGATTTTCCTGTGTAAATAAAAGTTATGTTTACTTTTTAAAATCCCATTTGTAGAGATGTCTCCCTCTTCTTTACCAGGGAAAGGAGGAATCTTAGCTTTCATCAGTGGAGGAATTTAAATTTGCACAATAAAACTTATTTAAAAACTCTTGTTTACCAGACTTTTTTTTTCAAATTTTATTTTAGGTTTGGGGATACATGTGCAGTTTTGTTACATGGGTAAATTTCATGTGACTGAGGTTTGATGAATGAATAATCCCATCACCCAGGTAGTGAGCATATTATCCCATAGGTAGTTTTTCAGTTCTCACGCCCTCCTGCTCCACCCTCTCTAGTAGTCCCCTGTGTCCATTGTCCCCATCTTTATGTCCATGTATACTCAATCCTCCACACTTGTCTTGCTCACCTTCCTGTAATTTGGTTACCCACCTAGAATCCCCAATCTCCTTTTTGTTGGTTATAGCCTAAGATAATATGTATATGCAAGTTCTAACCACTGCTTTGAGTTACACATCTCTGAGCACTCCCATTTGTAAGTACAATGCTCAAGTTAATAAAATTGTGCTTGTTTTTCTTTTATTAATATGTCTTTGGTCAATTTTATTTGCAGGGCCCCAGCTGGAGAACCTATGATGGATAGAGGAAGAGATTATTTCTTCTTCTTTACAGGTAGATACGCTATATATTTATTAATTTAATTGTTTATTTTCATCTTCAACTAGAAAATCAGCCCCCTAAGAGGAGGAACTTTCTCTTCTGGATCACAGTTTTACTTCCACGTCCAAAATCGCGCTTGGCGTATACTGGAAACTCCATAAAATACTTGCTGAATGAGTAAATTAAAGATTCTCTTTGATGCGTCTCTCAGATGTGACTCCTGCTGTCCTACCTACTAATGTGATAGTTAATAGAGAGACATGAGACACTGTCCTGTAGACAGTATCAGGGGGAATACAGTCTCTCCTGAAGCCATATGCAAAAAAAGTTGGAAATAAACTGCTAAAAATCCAGTAAAACAGTATAGGCATCCTTTAAAAATAATAGTCTTAAAATAGCTTTACAGTTTAATGGAAGACTAACAAACAAACAAAAATCCTAATAACACTGATAGCTAGTAAACCTTGACAAGGGGCTGTGTCAAATCATGACAAATGGTTTTTAAATAATTATTTCTAAGGTAATTCATTTGGGAATATGAAGAATAAGTCAGTTTTAATAACTGATTTCTACTTTCAATTGCTCCTGAAGACTTGCTGATTTTACTCAGAACAGCGACCACAAGAGACAACAATTCCTCCTCTGTGTGTGCAGCCACCAAGAGGAAGGAGGAGTTACTAAAACCCCTAGGCTGCCCAAGTACATCCATTAGCAGAGAATCAAGTCTATCCACAGATTTCTAAAAGGTGTGAAATATTTTACAGTATTTGTATTTTACAGGATTTTAAGGGGTTTTCGTAGTAAGCTTCTGTAAATAAATGATTTACTAGTATAGCCACTGACCCACGAGATTATTCCCTTTGTGTTTGGAACTCAGTGAAAGCTTTCAAATTCTCTGAGTTGGGGCCCCAGGGAGTAGCCTCCAATAAGTTCAAACAAAGGAATCTACAGCAAATTCCATGAACTCATCTGCTAAACAGTCTCCAAAATTTGATGTTCAGATGTTCTTCTATGGACATGGGCATTTTAGCATGTTATGGACAGCAGACTTGTCTGTGGAAATGTAGTTGCTTTGATTGGCAGATGTCCCTGTGAATGTGTCTCCCTCACTAATGTTATATTTTCTGTCTTCTAACTTAATAGCCAGACCAATTCTAAGAAAAATTGGGTTGAGAGAAATATTCTGAGACTGAAGCTTTCTCTGTCAAATACTGCACCCTGGGGCCAATTTATACAGCTGGGGCAGAATGGGCACGGAATATGATGATTGACAGACCCTTGGGAACAAGAGTGTTTTCTAGTGTTGCAGTCATCTTTATATATTTTTGTCTTGGTTTCAGAGGCCCTTAAATAAAAATGACCCCCACTCAAAATAATGTACTCATGGCGATTCCAGAAGACACTATTCTCCTTTGAAAATAAAACGAAAACCATGCTCCTCTCTTTCAACTCTGGGTCCTAGCTCTCTGGCATTTGCACTTGAAAGTTTTCCAACACCTTTGAAGTGAGAGACTTGAGATTTTTCCGGCTGCTTAGAGCACATGGTTCAGTAGACCTCAATGTTCCTGGGATGGTTGATATTTTTTCTATCCTTTCAGTCACAGGAAAAGCTCCTATGTTACAACTCAGTACCATGTCAGAGCAACACTGCTTCAATAACCCCTCTCCTCCTGCTCACTGACTGCTCGTGAAACTCGTGAGACCTAGAGGAAGGCTTTCATTTCTTGTCTGTCATGTGCTATACAGGGGGAAGATAAAACATTACAACTTTTAAAAATAAATATCTCTGCACATTCATTAAACTTTTTTTCAGGGAAAATTAAAGTTATTTAAAACAAAGTTGCAAGTGAATCAACCAGCCATCTCCCCAAAATGCAGCTAAATAGAACAGTTGGGTTTACATTATCAGTTCGTTCCAAATAAGATGCTGTGCAAGCCAACTCTAAATGCTATTTGACCTCAACTAGAAAGCAGCCTTTTAAATGAATGGATCATTTCTATACATTACACAACTCGTCTACTCCATCATGCAAGATGCACACACACTTTTTCCTAGAATGCTTATCCTTGACAGTCAACAGTCTTCTGAGCAAACTGGCCCTGACATCCCTCATGGGAAATATCTACTAATGTATTAAATGGTCTGTAAGAGATTATAGAGTGGGATCTATAATTAACTCTGGAGCAGTTGGCATTAAACTATAGTGTGTGTAAGATTCAGCTAAGGCTCTTGTTAGAGTAACTGAGTTAAATTCTCAAAGTGGGACCTGAGAGTCTAAATTTTGATCACACATATTGGATGAATTTGATGGAAATGTTGAAAGGCCAGACCCAAGAGAGCCCTAGCTCACGGACTTGACTTCTCCATGAAAAGTTCATGGAATAACTACACTAACTCAAAGATAAGTTCCTCCTTAGGTTTATCATGTCATCCAATATAAAATTATTTTTTCTTGAGGTATTGGGAGGGTATCAGACACTATCTCTTAAAATGTGAGTATGTCCACTTGAAAAATAAATTTATTTGGTATATCAGGGACTACCAATATACTGAGCATAGAAAACATTTTGCTAGGCATCAACCAGGAATGGAACTCTAAGGAATTAGAATAAGCAAACATTAATGGAAGGGGGTCAGAAACATTTGGAAAGAGTTACTGCGGTAGGAGTTCAGACAAGCAAGGGAAGAGTAAGCAATCAATGAGGACATATGAGTAACAGGACTTCTAGATATGACTCAGAAATATATTAACCATACCTCCATATTACCTTCCAGTTTACAAAGTGCTTTCATGTACACTTTAAAAAGTTTTGTTTTTGACTATCCTGTAAAGAAATGTGTAGTATCAGAAGTGTAATAATTAGCAAAATGTCTCAAGTCAAATTTTTCTGTGTTTAAATCCTTTATTAATCACTTCCTACCTTTGTGAGTTTAGACAAAAAAATTTAGCCTTTCTGGATTTCAGTGCCCTGTCTGTGTAGTAGGAACAATGATAATGCTTACCTCATGGGGCTATAACAAAACTCCATAAAATTAATGCAAAATATTTAGTCATCACAACGTCTGACACTTAACACAAGTTCAAATGTAAATTTTCTTATTTTTTACTTGAAAGGGAAATAGATTCAGAAAGTTATGTGACTGACTCATTCATTACACTGTGATTATATTTGTGAGGACTGAACTCCAGTGTTTCTGACTCCTAAGTCACATTCCAGTTCTTTCCTCTATACTAATTTCTTTAAAAGGACGAGTTAAAGATCAAGAAATGGATACCTCACCTAATTCATAATGACTTTAAATAGTACATTTATAATCTATACCTTGCTTATTGTGACAAAGGCCGCTGTGAAACTGTACTAGCATATTGTTTCAAATATTTTTACAAATACAGATTGAGTATGTCTTATTCAAAATGCTTCGGCCTCGAAGTGTTTCAGATTTCAGATTTTGTCCGATTTTTGAATATTTGTATTATGTTGGCTCAGCTTCCCTACTCCAAAAATCTGAAACCCAAAATGCTCCAGTGAGCATTTCCTTTGAGTATCATGTTGGTGTTCAAAATATTTCAGAATTTGGAGGATGATTTTTGATTTTCAGATTAGGGATATTCAACCCATGCAATAAAACCAGAATAAATTCTGATTCATGGTTTGTAAAAATCCCAGATCTGTGGGACTACCCAATTGTGATTTTGTTTACTTATGTATATATTTATTTTAAATTTCCATTTTTATTTTAGATTCGGGGATATATATGCAGGTTTGTTACAAGGGTATATTATGTGATGCTGAGATTTCAGCTTCTATTGATCCCATCACTGAGACACTAAACATAGTTCTCAAAAGGAAGTTTTTCAGCCCTTGCTGCCTCTCTCTTCTTCCCTCCTTTTAGAATCTCCAGTGTCTATTGTTCTCATCTTTATGTCTGAGTGAATCCAAGATTTAGCTCCCACTTAAGTGAGAACATACAATATTTGATTTTCTGTTTCTGTGTTAATTAGCTCAGGATAATGTACTGCAACTGTATCCATGTTGCTGCAAAGGACATGATTTCATCGTTTTTAAGACTGAGTACTAGTCCATGATGTATATGTATCACATTTTCTTCATCCAGTTTACCATTGACGAGCACCTAGGTTGATTCCATGTCTTTGCTACTATAAATAGTGCTACAGTGAACATACAAATGTATGTGTCTTTATGATAGAATTTATATTCCTTTGATATACAGTGATGGGATTGCTGGGTCAAATGGTAGTTATATTTTTAGTTCTTTGAGAAATTTCCAAACTGCTTTTGACAGAGGTTGAACTAATTTGCATTCCCACCAAAAAGCATATAAGTATTCCCTTTTCTCTGTATCCTCACCAACATCTGTTATTCTTTAACTTTTTAATATTAGCCATTTTGACTGGAGAGACAGAATATCTCATTGTGCTTTTGATCTGCATTTCTCTAATGATTACTGATGTTAAACATTTTTCCACGTGTTTGTTAGCTGCTTTCTTCTTTTGAGATGTGACTGTGCTTGTTCTTTGCCCACTTTTTAATGGGTCAACTGTTGTTTTAAATGCAAGATTTCAAGTGAATCCTTGAATATTACTAGACTCAATGAAGCCCTTGGAGATGTCCTGAAGAGGTCAAACTAGAATTTATTCTGAGCAGACACTGAGTTCTCCTCATCACTCTGGGGTTTAGATCTGTGTTGCAACATCCCTGATGGCACTGGAATCCCTGGCTTCCTGCTTCCTTGGAGCTGCCTTAGAGACAAGAGTCCCCTGGAGTACAAATGGGGACACCACAAGCATGACATTGCTCTGCCATTTGCACCACCAGCTTCCCTTTGGGAAAATCCAAGAAGAATAAAGTAGACAAAGATATCCTGATCCTTGGGGCCAATCAGGTTATGCTCTGAAAGATGAGACTGGCTGCAGGCAAAGGACTACATGATCTATAGATTCTTCATTGATCCTCCAGCTACTTGTGCAGTGTTGAGTATATTACAGCTATCCAAAATAGCTTGCTAAATACTCTATCAAATCTTTTATTCCATACACACATAGAATATATGCATGTATATATTATAAGAAGAAAAAAACAGTGGCCATATTGTCTGTTTTTGCCAAATAAGAATGTACAAACTCTACAGCAATTTGTGACCCAGAATACCATAGAGCAGTATTCTCTCTTCCCCTCACCACCAGCCCCACAACAATCATACGGAGCATGAAACTTTTTAATACATTGACCAATGACATCTACTTCTTTCCATGGGGAATACACTATAATAGAAACAAATCACCTCCAGTCATTCCCATGTAAGTAAAATGCACTGAAGGTGTGATCACCATAAAGCTTTTGATCTAAGTGTTAAACAGCAACAGTTATAAAGCATAACGTGAGATTTTCCTCCTCTCACTTTTCTAAGTATTGACCCAAACTACCTAGTTAAGACTTGGAGCGTGTACTCTGCATTATATATGGGGGAGAAATATTGATAGTAAGCGCACTTAACTAAGCCCACCCCATGCTCTGAGGTTAAAACTAGAGAGTGTCTGTGATTGATTCCCTCAAGGAGCTGTTACAAAGCCAATGTGTACAAGACTTTAGTCTCCACATGAGCCCCCCTAACATGCTTATTAAGTACACAACAACAACAACAAAAAAGAACAACACTGGACTAATGCCTAAAAAGTAGCTAGGTGCAAAGAGAACTTGATCTGAAAAATATTTTAACCTCTGATCTGCAGTGTTCTTTTTTTTTTTTTTTTTTTTTTTGTCCTGTGGCTTTTTAGTTAAGAGCTTTGACAGAGAAGCACCGATAGTCATCTTTCTTCAACCAAGTAGACGTGTTTTTCCTCAGGCTTTGTTCTGTAGTCACAATTCAGGATTCCCATTTATCTCATGCTATTTATACAGAAGTCTTTGCACCCCACACAGCTTTTGGTGAAGTAGCAGAGGGTAGAGAAGCAGCGGTAGAGGATTAAATTTTAGGCCCCAAGCAAAGCAAAACTCCATAAAAAAGCCACTCTTCTCAACTGTATATTCTTGGCATAAACATAGGACCATTTCCTGCCTTGATCCAGGAAACACTGCAAAATTTTAGTGCAGCACATAAATTGTGAGCACAAACTCTGACCCATTGAATTTTTTTCTGCAAAATATCTTCAGCTTTTAGTATTTGTTACAAAAGTAATTACAGCCTCCAACTACAGATATAGCCCTGCTCACTCTCGTCGAGTATTTATTTCTCTGGTTAGTGTTACCACTGTGCCAGACTCTGAGTTCAAATTGCCATGAAGTGTTCTCCTGTCAGTTATCATAAAGCATGGTATTAATGAGGTCAGAGGCTGCTGCAGGTATGACATCATAACAGTGATGAGTTCATTTAAAGACTCAGGTGTGACACATTTAGCAGGTCTGGATTCCTTATGTCACCGACAATATAGCGAGGCCATATCCAAGCCAGTTTCTGGTTTGGCTTGCTATACGATGTTGTTTTGGTTGTGTTCTAAAAACCTTTTAAAAGATAAGTCAATATTTGGAATTCATTGTGCTTTCAATTTTGTGTATTTGACAGTACACCTGTAATTTCAAATGAGAGAATCCCAACACAAAATAGCTTAGGAAAAAAAAAAAAATCTCGGCATTAAAAACCCAAAGATAGATTCAGGATCAACTACAGCTGATTGCAGTTTTTGAAATAATTCATAGTCCCTCATTTTCTTTCTTCTCCCACCCCACTACCCCATCTCTCAGCTTTGCTTTTGTCTCCATTGGCTTCATTGTTAGGCTCAATATCCCTCCATGCAGAGGGAAAGATTGTTACATGCAGTTCCAGAAAGCATTTTCACCTCATAGCTTTCATAAATGTCCTGGTGAGGACTCTGAGACATCAGACATCAAGCTGGATCACATGAGCACACCTGAATCAATCACTGTGTTAGGGTAGGGCATAAGTTGTCCTAATTGACTAATTCTGTGTCAAATACCTACTCCTGGGTTTATACAGGTAAGCAGAGGTTATAAGATAATGGGACATAATGATTTCTCAAAGAAAGTGATGGTTGACAGGCAAAAAATCACATTTCACTTTACTGGCCACAATCAATCAGCTTATCACCATCCAAGTCTCAACCTAGTTTTATATCCCAAGGTATACTTTATACAGGTTTTCACTTATGTAGGTGAATTTCGTACAGCCTCCTTATTTTTCAGTTGTACATTGAAGTAATCTGCATGTTTTCATGTTCTGCTGTATAGACACTACTAAAGATGCCTTTTGTCTACAGATATCCCTGGTGAAATGTCTCAAGGGTTTATAATGTTTACATTCTTCTTGAGCTCAAAAGATTTCCATTCACACAGGGAATGTGTTCTGGTGCTGTCCTTTAAGTTTCTTGTGGCTTGCAGTGTAGTGGTGTAAATACGAGCATACTAATATGTCTATTGCATCTGTGTTCCACTTTACCAACTATGGGGACAAGACAGGCAGGGCATCAATAGTGCTGGATGAAAGGCCATCAAGCGGTCTTGGTGAGTTTTTTGGGGCAACTTAGCTTGTATTAGAGCTGTAGTTTTCTAGATCTACTAAACATTCCTGAAATGTAAGGCAAATTGATAGAGTTGATTTTAATCCTTCTATTTTCCTGCAATTGGAGTTTATGAAAAATCACATACTAAACTGTAGCCAATACCACTCTGTTATGCCATGGGTTTCTGATTGGTGATGGTCTACAGAAATCTACAAGGATGCTAACCAGAATTTACTTAATAACCAGTATGGGACATGATCTCAATCAAATTAATGCAATCCACCAAGACAGTCAGACATTATTTTGGTCTTGGTGGTTACAATAAAAAATGTAAAGTTGTTCTAATATTAAATGCCTTCAGCTTCTGGAAAAACTTGACAACTTTTTCCTATTTATGAATCCAGGTGCTAAGAGATAGTTCTATTTCCATGGAAACAAATACCTTAATGTTTTTTAAATTGACATTTAAATTGAGACAGGTAGAGCCATGCATGTCTATGCTCCTTACCAAGAAGTTTCAAAGTGCACATACGTAGCCTAATTTCTTTGTTATCCCACTAGATCAAGCTACATCTCGTGTTACTCCTACCATTCTACACTTATGCCCACGAAGACTGATGAGAAAAGAAACTATAGAAATACATCCTAGGCCTTTGCTAATATAGATAGATCATTTTTCTTGTTTTAAAGCTCTCTCTACACAGTACTTTTTCCTCCAGGCTGTTCTCTCCTTTGTATACTAGCTCTTCCTTAATCACCTTTTAAATCATGTAACTAGGGCAGAATTCTTGCCCTGAAAGTGCTATATACTAACCATATAGATGATGCTACTGCATTTGCCACTATGGATACAGATAGCAATTGTTAAACTCATGGGTAAATACAATGAGATATAAAGGGCATGACTCTACTACCATCATCAAATAAGAAGAAAGTCTTTATGCACACAAGTTAGCTTGTATCTTTCTCTTCAAACCTATAAGAAGCAGAATACTGGTTCTTGTCATATTTACAGATGCAACCAAGATTGGCTGCCTACATGAGAGTCATAGTTGTTAATTGCAGTGCTTTGGCCATTTATAATTCATCTAGATACAACTACTAATTAGCTACTGTTGGTAAACTTAGATATGAGCACAAGTCAATGCCTTGTTGGTCTGGTTCTTCTTATTTGCTGATTTTTACAGTTACAGACACATCAAAACAAACAAACAAACAAACAAACAAACATGATTTGGATGGCTTCTGTTCCAAGAAGCTAAATATTCCTCAGTTAGAGTATCTAACGAGAAAAATCAGTTTAACACCAAATGCAGTCATCCTATTTGGGAACTGGCATATTTGGGTAAATAGAAATGTTTCACATGCCTGTATCTCTGCCACCAGATATTGGTGACTGAAGTCTCAATGTAATAAAAATGTTGGTGCCTGATTAGGGAAAATTACTCAATTTTAAATGATTTCGTTGATAGTTTAGTTTATGACAGATACTTTAAATCAACTGCCCAAATTCCCCCAACCCACTTTTTTTTCCCCTAAAATTCCCAAATTAAAGTCAGAGCAATATTGTACTTAGGTAAAAACTTTATTTTTTCCACTCACCTTTGCACCAACAGGTGGCCCCAGTACTTTGCTAAAATCAATGGGTAGAAGTGAATATCTGCTGAAGTTTTCTGGGAAAACTTTTGATTTACTGACGAAAGAAGACAAATATCTCCATATTTGATAGATTTATTAGAAAAAGTGGCTGCCATACCCTTCACTTCCCCCCATTTTTTTTTTTTTCTTGTTAGGGACAGGGTCTCTTTCTGTTACTCAGACTGGCACATACCCCTGCACTTCTTTCCACCTTGACTAGAATCTGATACTGAGGGTTGAGGACACCATTTCACACTCTTAAAGGAAAGTCAAATAATATTGCAGATGTACTAGAACTGGCAGCAAGGAGATACAGGGGCAAGAAATACAGCCTCCTACATCTAGCCTTCCTAAATTATAAGAAAAAAATAAAACCTTATTTTAAACAACACTACAAAATGAGTATTCTGTTACTTGCAGTTGAACACATTAAACTGACACATGGACCTGACTTTCCTTCATTCTGATCAAAAGCACAACTAAAGTCTCTAATCACCAGGTAAAAGAATACAACACCAGGCACGATGACCACAAAACAGCTTCTGAAGCTTGTTCCATTTAAACCCATTATAACTACATGACCACTCAAGTCATAGTTTTCAGCTGAGTTTTCTGATATACATTGCATAGTTGGGGATTGCTTATTTAATACAAGCTATAATTAGCCTCTATTTCTAAGTAAACAAACTAAGGGTGAGCGAGGACAAGCATTGTTTTATAGGACAGCAAATAAATGGTCAAATGAAACTCAAGCTCAACTTTTCTGGTTCCAACTAGCTTTTCTCTATAATACACTGCACATGTGTCAAAGAGAAATAATAAAGAGAATGTATTCCAGACTTCAATACCACAAGCAGAAAATTTTGCCTCTCCAAACCTGTATGTGTCATAAGGTCATGTCAAATTGTCAAAATAAGAGAGTTGGGTCTATGTGGGTGTGTGTGTGTGTGTGCATGTGTTTGAGTGGTGGGGACAGGCTTCTTAATTAGAGCTCTGGGACGTCTCTAAGAGTCTTGGTGTTTTATGCTCTTTTCAGCAGTGTGACCTTTTCTACATGTGAATCCTCTGCTCATTGGAGATCTACTGAAAACACTATTGACTCTCCATTTCATTTATAACTTGAGCTAAAAATATTTTTGCATGTTCTCTATGTCATTTCCTTGTTTCTTTTCATTTTGACTTGTTACTAGAAAGCTTAACTACATTATTGAATTCTAGGTAGGAGTTTGGAGAGTCAGCTTATGTAAATGTAATAAATAAATAAAGCTGAACTACAGTAAATTATAATTTTCTAGCATTTGTAACCAAAACTATCAAGTTACTAAAAAGCATTTATTGTGAACAGCGGTCAGATACTGTAACGAGGTACCTCTGCTATGTGCAGAGAGTTTTAAATGATGATTCCTAACTTATACTAACTGTGTTGTGCCCCAGAGACAAACGATGATTTCAGGACATTCAGTGTGATGTGTCAACCCAATGGCTCTTCCAAAAAACAAATCATTAGATGTGAAGTCATTTATGGTCATTTCTTATTTTTACTGTGCTCATCCGACTCACAGGCAGATTTGGTGACTCTCAGAGACATATAATTTGGAGAATACACCCTCATTCTAAACTGGCCTTCCTTCTCAGATGCTATCATGTTAGAAATGTCACCATTAGCTATTTAGGTCACAAAAGTTCCTCTGGAGCAAGAACATGTCTTATAATTCTTTGTACTTTGGTATAACTTTCCCCACAGTGTCTGACACACTATAGGTCTTATCAACAGGAGAAAGTCTAAACAAGAGAAATGGAAAACAGAAAGGTAGAAACCAAAGATCAACCTCAGACTTCAAATATTTTACAGTTTTGCCTACGGTTAACTCAGGCGAGAAAGGAACATAAAGGCAGCTTACTGAGCCATTCCAGTCCTGTGTTTTGCCTGAGGGAGTGCAAAATATAGATTTTCCCTTTGTAAGTCGGTGACCTCTGTGTGTCTGGGACCGACCTGAAGGCATAACAAGGCTGTCAAGGATAGTGTCTCTTTTGTAGAGTCATATTCCTTGAATAAAAGATAGAAAATGCCTGGAGGTAGGGTGATGAGAGTGAAGATGACACAGCTGCAACACACAGGAAAATATTTCAGTGGCAGGTGTTCCCCTATCAATCTAGTTAGTGCCACTTCTGGTCTACTTGGCCCTATTTCTATCCTAAGAAGGAAAGCAGTGTGGCCAGAGAAGGAGTATTCTAGAGAATTAGCCAAATCCCAGTTTGAATGCCTAACCACTTACAGGGTCTTATGAGTACCACATGTACGGCACAGAAGCACATTAAGGAAGTATTTCTATTGGTGATGTGACCCTAGATCTCCCTGCCATTTGAAGTGCATAGGAGATCTTCCATTCCTGTGTAAAGCATTTACATAGACTTGTATCTGCTGAAGAGCGGCCATGTTGCTTCCCAAAACTGGCTGCATGTCAGAGAATTAAGTCTAACATAGAATATACCAGATCATCTGCATCACTTAATGAGTGGTATGTGAATATAATTTGTAACACAATTTGGCTATGAATTTTTTTTTTTTTTTTTGAGACGAAGTCTTGCTCTGTCGCCCGGGCTGGAGTGCAGTGGCCGGATCTCAGCTCACTGCAAGCTCCGCCTCCCGGGTTGACGCCATTCTTCTGCCTCAGCCAGCCTCCGGAGTAGCTGGGACTATAGGCGCCCGCCACCTCGCCCGGCTAGTTTTTTGTAGTTTTTAGTAGAGACGGGGTTTCACCGTGCTCGCCAGGATGGTCTCGATCTCCTGACCTCGTGATCCGCCCGTCTCGGCCTCCCAAAGTGCTGGGATTACAGGCTTGAGCCACCGCGCCCGGCCATGGCTATGAATTTTTAACATGATTTCTCCTTCACAGTGAAAGATATTACATTGACATTTTAATAAATGTACAAAATAGATTAACCATTTCATGATCCATGTATGAGACATTAGTTTGTAGATTATTTTTGTAAAACTGAAACCTTTGCTAACTTTCCTTAAGACTTAGTTGGCTTCTAGGCCATTATTCATGCCTCCTTTGTCTCCTTTTTTCTAATAGATTTCTATTCTTTAGCTGTAGAAATTTATATCAAAATCAGCTTTGACTACATAAAAGTGCTTGGAGTTGTGTAAGTAATATATCCTTACAGAATTATTGTAAGCATCAAATGGCATAATGTATGTGAAAGTGTTTTATAAAATTTAAATATTATGCAAATGTGAGTGGTTATTATTGTTGCTAACTTCTGTAACTGTGCACAGTGGTCATTAGGTAACAGGAATTTTACTAAGTGCCTTGCATATATTATCTTGTTTAATATAATTCTCTCAACAATACTATCAAGTGAGTATTATTATCTAGTTATGCAGAAGAGGAAAATAAGTCTTAGAGAGGTTAAGGAACTTGGCCAGTGTTATGCAGCTACTAAAGGATGAAGAGGTAAAACCTGACTCCAAATCAATATAATATCATATAATTAAGAACCAAATATAGATGAAATTTTGGATTAGTTGCTATTTGGGATTATCATTACCACTTTTCTCTTCCAAAAGCATGATGAATGGAATTTTATTTAAATAAATTATTTTTACCATAAGAAAGCTTCAGGAAAAGTCATCCTGTGATGATTAAAAAAAGAATAATGGATATCCATCTACCATACACCCCTTGGGTGTGAGGGTAGGCTGGGCTGTTGGATCCCAGCCTGAGGGAGCCATCTAGAGCCCAAAATAGTGACATGACATCTTCAACCGCCTTCCACCCTTAAAAAAAAAAAAAAAATCAAATATCCTCATGAAGTAGCTCTAGAGGTTTCAGGTAAAGGGCCTACCAAAAACTTAGATTGCCCTAGGCTTATTAGAGCAGCTCTTCTCTTAGATCAGTAACTCACCTTCTCTCATTCATTTTATTCAATTACCTCTCCTCTCCCAATGTATCTGCTACTTACAGATTCAAAATAAGCATGAAGTCACAAATGATGAATTTCTCATTTTGGTCTACCATGTCCAATATCCTTGTCTCCTTTTCTGACATCATCTCCTACCACTTTCCCTTCCTGCTGCCTACCCTCTGCACCCTGGTCTTCGTTGTTGTTCTTCAAATGCACTAACCTCTTTCTAGCTTTAGGACCTTTGTGTCTACACTCACACTATCTCAATGGCAGCCCCCTTAGTATCCAGGGCTCAATTCAGAAGATACTTTCTTCAAGAGGTATTCCCTGAATACCAAATCTAATCACTGCCCCCGCCCTATCCCACTATGTCACTTTCTTATGTATCCCCTTCTCTTGTTTTACTTCGTAGAATTTATAACTCCCTAAAGCTACCCTATTCATTGTCTGTTTGCCAGTGTATTTTTTGTCCTTTTCTGTGGCACATAAGCTTCATGAGAGCAGTGTTTCGTTGACCACTACATCTCCCACATCTAGTTTCTACCTAAAACAATGCCTCATAATTTTAGTGCTCAGTAAATGTTTGTAAAATTTAGTAGCAAACTGGTTCAACATGTAACTCTGATAAAGCAACAATTTTCTTGAATTACTGCAGTCTGAGACTGGCTCTAGGTAATGTTACACTATGTAAAGAAAAGTTAAGTGGGAAATTGTACTAAATATTTTTGCCCACAAAAATCCCAGAACCTATGCTTCTGAATTCTCTCGGTAGCAGTGCACTGCATTATGGAGAGATTAGCTTTTGAACACCATCAATAAACATCTTATATTCACTCCTTTAACGAACCTCAATGGAAAAGTTTGAAGCCACAAAATAAGAAATAGAAATTCACAGCATAACCTACAGGGGAAAATGTTTAAAGACTGCCATCTTGAAGCCCTGTTAAAATAACTATGTTTAATAACTTTAAAAATGAAAGGCTTGAAGTTACTCCAAGATCATAGCATTCTTGTTATATCTTTCTTAACTAACAGTTGAGAAACTTAGGGTCAGATTCAAGGACTCAGGCTTAAATCTGAAAGAAGGACAGGAGTTGGTTAGGATGATATATTCTTAAACAATCCTGAAAGGGTTTGAGAAGAAAAAATACATGGCAATTGAATCAGGCTGAAGAAAAAGTGAAAAAAGGAAGTAGAGTCAAAGAAAGCAGAAAGAAAAATCAATGCTCTTAATAAGTTTGATCAAAATGAAGAATAAGTAATTTGAGTAACAATGCTTGAGGTCCCCAATGAGATATATAGAAAAAAAAAAGAAAGAAAGTTGTTAAGACTAAACATACTCATTTATAATGATGATTACTTTCCTTTCCTCATTGCATTTTCATTGTCTCCTCAATCTCTAGAATAATAAATAGTGTAATCTTCATGGATTACTTTTTAAAGCATCCTGCTAGAATGGAATGTATCAGACGTGGCCTTGTCTCAGGTTCCTCTCAACTCTATAATTATGCAGCATTTGGAAACATCTAACCTCTGAAAAACCCAAAGCAAGAGTTATATATATTTCACAATCACATCATCTTTCTCAATGAGTAATCATGTTGAAAACATTTCTGGGACAATTATAAGTGTACACATGCTCACACACACACACACACAGTCACACCCTAGAAGTCATATGTACATATGAAAACTCCAGTAGGTGCTATGTGGCATTCTATTGACGGTGGCCTGAGATGGATGCATAATATTTCTAATGGCTTTTTAAAATTATTATCTTGTAACTTCAAAAAGGACTTTTCAGGGGAAAACTCTGCCATCAAACAGATTGAAATGTCTCTTTTCAGAAAAGCCTTTGCCAGATCGGTAAACAGTACAAATAATATATATCTGGGCACAAACTGATTCTCTTGAAGGAAGAAGCTTGTGGTACATGTCCCATATGTACCTTTCAAAGACCATGACAGAGTAAATAAAATGAAATCCCTAAAGTTATCTTAGCTGCTGGTGGCATCACAAATACGAGGCAATATATAATCTGTCTGGTCAGAATTGTTAATCCTCATCATCCATACAAGATGTAAAGTGAGTTCCCACCAGAGCAGAGGCCCCTTGGAGGCGCAGAGAGCCATCTGGTTCCTTAGGTTGAGTTTTTTTTTTTTTTTTTAAAAAAAAGCGAATTTGGGGCTGAAGGGGCTGAAAGGGAAAACAGCCACTGAAGAAGAATGACCTGGGAATCTGCTCAAGCCATGAGGCATTTGCACACTTGTGTGCTTCTGGGGCCTTCCACTGGACTATAATAATTCAGGGTAAACAAATGGGGAAGTGTGGGGGGGTGCCCAAGATGCCTGAGTAGGAACAGCTCCAGCCTCCCGCTCCCAGCATGAGCGACACAGAAGACTGGTGATTTCTGCATTTTCAACTGAGGTACTGGGTTCATCTCACTGGGGCATGTCAGACAGTCAGCGCTGGTCAGTGGATGCAGCCCGCCAAAGCAGGGTGAGGCATCGCCTCACCTGGGAAGCGCAAGGGGGAAGGGAATTCCTTTTTTCCTAGCCAAGGGAAACTGAGACACACAACACCTGGAAAATCCGATAATTCCCACCCTAATACTGTGCTTTACCAAGGGTCTTAGCAAATGGCACACCAGAAGATTACATCCCACACTTGGCCCAGATGGTCCCACGCCCACGGAGCCTCCCTCATTGCCAGCACAGCAGTCTGAGATCTAACTGCAAGGCGGCAGTGATGCTGGGGAAGGGGCGCCCACCATTGCTGAGGCTTAAGTAGGTAAACAAAGCCGCCAGGAAGCTCAAATTGGGTGGAGCCCATCACAGCTCAAGGAGGCCTGCCTGTCTCTATAGACTCCACCTCTGGGGACAGGGCATAGCTAAACAAAAAGCAGTAGAAACCTCTGCAGATGTAAATGTCCCTGTCTGACAGCTTTGAAGAGAGCAGTGGTTCTCCCAGCATGGAGGTTGAGATCTGAGAACAGACAGACTGCCTGCTCAAGTGGGTCCCTGACCCCTGAGTAGCCTGACTGGGAGACATCCCCCGCTAGGTGCAGACCGACACCCCACACCTCATAAGGCTAGGTACACCTCTGAGACGAAGCCTCCAGAGCAAGAATCAGACAGCAACACTCGCTGTTCAGCAATGTTCTATCTTGTGCAGCCTCCGCTGCTGATACCCAGGCAAACAGGGTCTGGAGTGGATCTCAAGCAATCTCCAACAGACCTACAGCCTAGGGTCCTGACCCTTAGAAGGAAAACTAACAAACAGAAAGGACACCCACACCAAAACCCCATCAGTACGTCACCATCATCAAAGACCAAAGGCAGATAAAACCACAAAGATGGGGAAAAAGTAGTGCAGAAAAGCTGGAAATTCAAAAAATCAGAGTGCATCTCACCCTCCAAAGGAACACAGCTCATCGCCAGCAACGGAACAAAGCTAGTCAGAGAATGACTCTCACAAATTGAGAGAAGAAGGCTTCAGTCGATCAAACTTCTCAGAGCTAAAGGAGGAACTATGTACCCAGCACAAAGAAACTAAAAACCTTGAAAAAAGAATGGATGAATGGATAACTAGAATAATCAATGTAGAGAAGACCTTAAAAGAATTGATAGAGATGAAAACCATGACATGAGAACTACATGACAAATGCACAAGCTTCAGTAACCGACTTGATTAACTGGAAGAAAGAATATCAGTGATTGAAGATCAAATGAATGAAATGAAGCTAGAAGAGAAGTGTAGAGAAAAAAGAGTAAAAAGAAATGAACCTCCAAGAAATATGGGATTATGTGAAATGACCAAATCTACATCTGATTGGTATGCCTGAAAGTGACGGGGAAAATGGAACCAAGATGGAAAACACTCTGCAGGATATCATCCAGGAGAACTTCCCGAACCTAGCAAGGCAGGCCAACATTCAAATTCAGGAAATACAGAGAATGCCACAAAGATACTCCTTGAGAAGAGCAACTTCAAGACACATAATTGTCAGATTCACCAAAGTTG
>NW_012115044.1:3664997-3674252 GCF_000951035.1 Colobus angolensis palliatus
TGGAAACCATCATTCTCAGCAAACTATCACAAGAACAGAAAACCAAACACCGCATGTTCTCACTCATAGGTGGGAATTTAACAATGAGATCACTTGGACACAGGAAGGGGAACATCACATACAATCATTCCTATTGTAGGGAGGGAGAAGGCGGGAGGGATAGCATTAGGAGATATACGTAATGTAAATGACGAGTTAATGGGTGCAGCACACCAACATCACCAACACGGCACTTGTATACATATGCAATAAACCTGCACATTGTGCACATGTACCCTAGAACTTAAAGTATAAAAAAAAAAAAAAAGAAAAAAAAATTGGGAAGCGCACACATGCCCACACATCACTGTGCTAAAAGGCAAAAAAGGAATTGAGAGACAAGAAATACAAAGGGCAGCTGATCTAATGTGAAAATAAGAGATTTCAGAGGTTCATCCAAACAGGGATCTTTAAAGTAATGAAATAAGAAATCTCCATCTACTTTGCTACAAGACAAGAATTTAAGGACTCATTCCTTGGAAATGTTGCCCTTTCTTTATTTTCCTGGGACATTCTCTTGTGTAGTAAAGAACTCATAAAAGTCCATCATTTTTTAAATTCTAATTTTGAAATAATTTCAAATTTGTAATGGTTGCTCAATTAGTGTAGAGGACTTCTGTATATCCTTTCCCAGTTTCACCAATTTGTATTATTTTGCTACCTTTGTTCTTTTTGTCATTAAATTATATAATTTAATATTAAAATACATATAATACTAAATATATATACTTATACATATGTACATTTCAAATTCAAGAAATTTAACCTTGATACAATGATTGTCTAATTTACATCTTATCTACCAATTTTGTCAAATGACCCAGGTCTGCCCTTCATAGCATTTTCTCCCTTCAGTATAAGATCCAGCAGTTCATGGTCATTCATTGCATTTAGTTGTCACATCTGACGTTTCCTTTTAATTCTATTCAGGTAATATATGCCCAGGTGGAATATGACATAAGTGATATGTTCTTTCTATGGTATCACATCTGAAGGTATCTTATTAATCTCCCAGTTATTAGTGATGTTAATTTGGATTCCCAGGTCAAAGTGTTGTCCAGTTTCTGCACTGTATAGTAACTACTTCCCCTCCTTTGCAGCTAATAAGCAATCTTGGGGGAAACAGTTTAAATTATACAAATACACTGTTTCTCACCAAATTTTTATTCCTAGACTTAGTATCTATGAGTGATTCTTGCCTATAGCAATTTGTTCTGTGATGGTTGCAAAATGATGTTTTTCCAATTCCACTATTCTTTTCACAGTTATCAGCTGGCAGTCTACTGTTAGGAAAAGCCTTCCCCTATTCCCCATTTATTTATTTGTTTATTGTTTATCAGTATGCACTCACGAACTCCTGTTACTCACTGTGTTTTAACCCGTTATACCCCTTAAATTTTGATGCAGATATTACCTAGATGAATGCAAGCTGGCTTCTGTGTCCTTTTAATACACCTCTTTGGGATTTTTGTTTGGGGTTTTTTTCTTTCTGTTTTTGTTTTCAGCACTTCCTGAACAATAAGCTGTTCCAGACTCATACTTCTGATAGAAACAGGGGCAGAGTTATTCTAGGTAGAAAAAGACAGTGAGAGGTGAAGCCAGCTGGACTCCCTGGGTCGAGTGGAGACTTGGAGAACTTTTCTGTCTTACAAGAGGTTTGTAAAATGCACCAATCGTTACTCTGTAAAAACGCAACAATCAGTACTCTGTAGCTAGCTATAGGTTTGTAAAATGCCCCAATCAGTTCTAAGAACACACCAATCAGCTCTCTGTAGCTAGCTAGAGGTTTGTAAAATGCACCAATCAGTGCTCTGTAAAAACGCACCAATCAGCGCTCTGTAGATAGCTAGAGGTTTGTAAAATGGAACAATCAGCACTCTGTAAAATTGACCAATCAGCACTCTGTAAAACAGATCAATCAGCATGACATGGGTAGGGATAAATAAGGGAATAAAAAGCTGGCAACCCCAGCTAGCAGCGGTAACCGCCTCTGGTCCCCTTTCATGCTGCGGAAGCTTTGTTCTTTCATTTTTCACAATAAATCTTACTGCTTCTCACTCTTTGGGTCCATGCCATCTTTAAGAGTTGTAACACCCACTGTGAAGGTCTGTGGCTCCATTCTTGAAGTCAGCGAGACCATGAACCCACCAGAAGGATAAAATTCCAGACACAACAGGACCCCAACAAAACCCCACCCTCAAGCCAAAAAGCCTGAAACTGTGGGCCAAAGTGAGAACTTATTTTTCTGTTTTCCCACTTGAATGTTGTCTTCTCCTAAACCACTCCTGATGCCACCCCACCCCCATCCTGTGCCTATAAATACCCCAGACTCAGCCAGTAGGTGGGACTATAGCTAGACATTGGAGACAAGAGGCAGCTTGGCTTCAGAGGGACAGCTTTACAGTGCAACTTCCAAGAAGAATCCAGCTGGAGAAGGCTGGACTTCAGGGGAAGATTACCTGCCTGCCCCATCCCCTTTTCAGCTCCCCTTCCCTCTGAGAGTCACTGTTATCAACAATAAAATCCCCCTCATTTACCATTCGTCAATTCGTTCACAAGCCCTCATTTTCCCTGGATGCCAGGCAAGAGCTTGGGAGCCACGAATGTGGATTCAAAAGGCTGTTACACTGGCCCCTGGCCCTTTGCCCTCACTCGTGGAGGGCAGCTGTCTCACACAGAAAAGCAGAAGGCCCACTGAGCTGTTAACACTTAAGCCGTTCATGGAAGGCAGCGCTAAAAGAGCACCATAACATGCTCTCCGGGACCTCAGGAGTCGCAGGCACCTCTGCCTGGATGCTGCCACAGGGCTTGCACAAAGTTTGCTACTGCCAGTGGCCAAAAGCAGCTGCTCCAGTTCCTGCACCCATTCACCTGAATGCTCCATCTCATGAGGGGAGGAAGGCAGCAGGCCCAGGTGAATGGAGTTTGATCCCACCAGCATCAAAGCAGCTGGCTGATTCCAGTGCTCATTCATTCCCATTCCTGCACTCATTCATTCACCTGCACCCTCCCTGGAGGAGTTGAGAGCAGTGGGCTGAGTAAACAAGGCACCCCTATTATAAGTCTTAAGAAGGGGTCAGGGAAATATTCTGCTTCACCTCCTCTGCCCAAGTCCTGGTATTAATCATATCTTCAATTATCTCTGGTTTCATTTAGTGAAGAATGACACTTAGAAACCAACATCTGTCGTCAAGAACGCTCATTCTTCCTGAGGATGTTATTGTGTCTTGCCCTTTCGGTGGACACAGAAATATATATTTCTATTGATATCTCCCTTTCCAACATAACCCCACAGTGCTCTTCTTTGCCTTCCTTTATTCCAACTTCCCTTTCTTCACAGAAAAACGATGGTTTTCAACATCATCACATTTATTAATATTTATTAGCTCAGTCCTATAATGCACACAAAGTAATTTTAAAATTGTTATACTCATATTCCTATCAAAAACAAAAAGCCAGACAACATAAAAAGAATTGGTTTGCAGTTTTTCCTTTTAGATTGAGGATATCAGTCAAAAGCCTGTATTTAATACATAGTCGTAGACACTTGTTATGGACTAAATGTGAGTATCCCCACAATTCATATGCTGAAGCCCCAAACCCAAATGTGATTGTATTAAAAGATGGGAGTTTCGAGATTAATTAGGTTTAGAAGAAGTCATGAGGATGGAATCTTCATAATAGGATTAGTGCCATCCTGGGAAAGCAGAGAACTTGTTCTCAACTTTCTCGATCCCTGCCATGTGAGGACACAGCAAGAAGATGGCCGCCTGCAAACCAGGAAGGGGACCCTCACCAGGAACAAAATCAGCAGGCACCTTAATCTTAGATTTCAAAGACACCAAACGTGTGAGAAATAAATGTCTGTTGTTTTAGCCACCCAGTTTATGGAATTTTATTATGACAGCTCACGCTGACTAAACCAACACTTGCAGAAAATCTACCATTCACAAATCATGGTTCCCCAAACAACTCATTTTATTATTAAATGAATAAAAGTATGCTTATAGCAATCATATTTTTCAAGTCTAAACATAGAAAAAATACACTTACCATTTAATAAACTATTTGAAACAATCACTGCCCTGAGAAATCTAGGACAAATAGTATTTTTTGATACACCACAAAAAATTTAAAGGCAAACTTTAACATGTCATTTTGTTGGTATGTCTTACAGAATGACTTGTTACTGCCACTTCTTTTCATCTATTTTCTATCTCCCTTACAAATGTTGTACAAAGTAAATTCCACATGAACTAAATAAAACGAATAAGGGAAAATAATTTTATTATATGTAAATTACAACTTGATAATTATTTAATAATCTTAAAGCACTTACATTATTGCTTTGTTTTTTCTTCTAAATGTCCTTATGCCATTCATTTAAAAAAACAGTGGAAATTGTTTCTGTTTGTAGCTAGTCATTGGTTTTCTTCTTCCTATTCTTATTTAATTTTTATTTCTGAATATGTAGAATATGTTTCCAAAAGTTAAAACTATACCAAAAATTATAGTCAAAGAAGTATCTCTTTCTCCTTTATACCTTACATTTTGTTCTTCCTTCCAGTGCCTTATAAACAATGTCTTTGGTTGTTCAGTTTGTATCTACTACATCTCTTTTGTAAAAATAAGCAGATGTGTGCATGTTTTCTTATTTGCCCTTTTTTCTTACACAAAATACGGCATGAAATATATGCGCTTTTACAGTAACCTACTAGGATGAAAGATAATCTACTTTGATGCAAGGATTTTTAAAATTACCCATTGCCTACATTACATGAATAAAGACACAAGATGAAGAAACTTCTTATTGAACTATTCTAAAATTCTGAAGTCTTCTATCCAGTTACTTAACTCTCATGTCATCTTCAATTACACTTGCTCAAAATCCTCTTAGGTTCATTACAGCTAAATCTTCTTTAATTTCCTTTACTACCCCTTTTTAAATCTTCCCCCCAATCCTGTGTTGTTCTTGAGTTCCCAAACCCACCTATCTTCTATTTCTCCACTCATCACCCCTGTCTCTTTACTAATAGATTTGTCTTGATTATCAGGCTCCCACTCAAATCTGGATGTGGTCATTGTATGCAAATTATGTCTGACAGGTCTAAAATCAAGAATCATCCCATCATTGCCTTATAAATTTTGTATTTTTCAGGATATTTTCCTGTAACAGCTGACATGGAGTACATCTCACATCCTAGTTACAATTTTGGGCAGTAGGGAAAAATAATTCTGGACAAGGAGCCAGGAGGTATTTCCCCGAGATCCAGTTCTTCCCTCCAACTTACTTGAATTCCTTAAAGCAAAGTAGCAATCTGGGCTTGCATGTATGTAGTAAGAAATTTGGCCTCATCTAAAATAGAAATCTATTCATTACCCTTGCTCTTAGGAAGCAGCCTCTAAACCCTGTAATTTCCTGAAAGATAGGTGTGTCTTTGTCATTGATGGTGGGCCCCTCAGTTATACCCAACACTTTGTGCTAACATGGCAACTCATGGAGGAGCCCTAGAAACGTTATACTAATGAGATGACTGAAGCTGAGATCCGACCATGTCAGAAAGACCAGTCACGTGATTAAAGGGTTGGTGTTCAGGGCATGGCGGTGGAAGGCTAGGGACTAAGTTCACTCACATAGGCAATAATTCAAATAATCATGCCTATGTAATAACCACCCCCAGCCCCCCAAAAATTCTAGAAACCAAAGCTCACGTGAACTTCCCTGTTTGACAATATTCCTTGCACATTGTTACACATCAGTGCTGGGAAGAAAATATGTTCCCGAGGACGATGTAAACTTTGCATTCTGAATCCTCCCAGATCCTATGTTTGCATTTTGAACCCTCCCAGCATCTTTTCCTTTGGGTTGTTCTAAGTTACATTATTTCAGTATAATAAAGCTGCAGTCATAAATATAGCACTTTCCTGAGTTCCATGAATTATTCTTGTTAAGTTATCAAACTTGATAATGGTCATCCATAGAAATCCCTAAACTTGTAGCCAGTTTGAAGTGATGGTGATCCTGAAGACAGATGGATCTGTGGCTGCTGTCTTCAGTTTTGGCAGTATTGTGGGGACTGTCCCTTCACATTGTACATTTTGCATAATACTTTGCAATGCATAAAAAGGAAATTAAAATGTGATCATTGAAACTTTTCCCAGCCCTAAAACATCAGCTCCATGACTCCATGTTACGTTTCATTTAGATTTCCATTTTCCCAATAGTTTCATTCATTTGGAACCTGTGAAAAACATACATGTGAAATAACAACACATAATCCACAAAATGCTCACAAAGCATAGTGTTGCTCATGGAGATGGAAATGTACCTCCAACAATGGGACGAAGAGTTAGATGAGACAGGTTTTGCTTCCAAACTATGTTGCCAGTTTATGAATGCCCTAGAGTGTTAAAATGTGTGCCTTTCGAGCAGGCAATTCCCTGCAACTCTATGTCTGTTAAACAACATCACCGTTGCTTCTCCAAGATTATGAACCTTTAATTATTCCGATTGTAAAAGCAAAGGTCCATTTTCTGTCTAGTTATTACCTTCCTGTGTTAAACACTGCCCAAGACCATACTCTGTTCTGCATAATTACCTCACAGTGAAAAGTTAGTAGATGAAAATAGTGAGATCTGCTTTTTCTCCAAGCAATTCAAAACCTGAAAATTAGATGTCAACATTCACTCAGACCCAGTTCTGTTTGCTGCAGTGCAGTAATTACTAAATGAAAAAAAATTAATCCAGTATCTTTCTTTATTCATTTCCTCATGGCTTCTCTAAACTAGTCCATCATCCAGGCAGAGAAATGAAGCACAAAGTGAGAATATGTACTCGACTGTGGGTGGCAGCTATACAAAAGCAAACTTTGCTTTGTAATAATAACAGCCCCCATTCCAGCCCCTGCCCTAAAGCAAGCTTTGCTGCGATGCCTCCAGGTGGGTTCCATCAGGTTGGGCACGTTAGGACTCGGAGGATGGCAGTTGCCTAGGGAAAAGAAGGTTAGTAGAAAAGAAAGTACTAGAATGTAGGAGAAACATTATTGAATTTTTCAGAAAGACTCCTCAAAACCATTTTCCTTAACAAGGCTATAATTATAGCAAGGTTCATGGAAATTAAATCTTATTACTAAGCCTTTTCAGGTTAATGGGCAGTTTCTAGAAATGAGGAATGAAAAAGAAAAATGACCAGCCTGCATACAACCAGTATTTTCCTGAAGTTCATTCATTCATTTTTTTTCACTTATTCTATGGTATTTATTAAATATTTGCCAAGTTCCAGGCCTGTTTTAGAAACAATGGATACATAGTAGTTGGCTAGATTGACATATTACCTACAGATCATGTTAATAATTTATGGATTATTGAACACATAAGCACTCCACAAATGAACAAGCATGAGAGGGGAACTCCTCTCCCCACCCCCAGGAAAACAAACAAACAAACAAAAAACAGTTAGTTGACCTTCATGCTGGTAATTTTAACAATAGAAAACTTTTTTTTGTTTGTTTGTTTTTTGAGACAGAATCTCACTCAGGCTGGTTGTACAATGGTGCAACCTTGGCTCACTGCAACCTCCACCTACCGGGTTCAAGCGATTCTCCTGCCTCAGCCTCCTGCATAGCTGGGACTACAGGCACCTGCCACCACACCCAGCAAATTTTTATATTTTTAGTAGAGCCAGGGTTTCGCCACGTTGGCCAGGCTGGTCTCAAACTCTTGACCTCAGGTGATCTCCCCATCTCGCCTTCCCAAAGTGCTGGGATTACAGGCATGAGCTAACAGAGAACTTTAGTTCAATTTCTGATCTTGAGGCTGGGCACAGTGGTTCATGCCTGTAATTAGTTTTCTTGCATGAGCTGTCCTTTCTATGTGAGGGCATAGGGAAAAAGCATGAGGAATATTTCTCTACCCTCTCACTTATTTAAAAAAAAGTATTCATAGGCTACCTATAAGAAACAATACAGGTAGAAAAGACAAATAATAGTCATGTTAGACTGTTTTGAAAGCAGAGACTTGAAGGCAGAGACCAAATCTATCTTATTCACTATTTTATGTCCAGTGCCAAACAAAGTGTCTGGAATGTATTAGGAGCTCAATGATCACTTGTGGAATGAGAACATGAATGGGTAAAGGAGATTTAGAGTGTTTTAGAGGAAGGACATGACACAGACAATAGTGAGGAAAAAAAAATCTGTCTCATCTAACATAAAGCTATTATGTGTCTCTTCCCATAGTAGTTACAGAAGCAACTACTTCCCATGAGCCACATTATATAATGAAGAATTTATAGGCACTAATAAATTCAAGGCATCTTATTACAGACCTTAGAAGAAAGATATGAGGACAGTCACTTGTAGAAGTGTATTTTATGTAGATTGACAAGGCTGATGGAGAGGTTTGTTATTTTCCCAGAGCATTTATCCGAAGGTGATGCTGTGCCTCCCAAGACTCATCAAACTCTCCATTTGCTACCCACTTCTGTTGATTCAAATGAGAAAAAAATAGTTGAGCCAGAAAAAAAAATTCTAAAATGTATATTTAATGACTTGACCTTGGACAAATCATTTGCTATTTCCAGTCTTTATTTTCCTTATTTTCAAAATGGGAGCATTGATGGCAATGATATTTAGAGTCCATTAAAGAACTCCAATTTTTTTATTTTTTGAAAACCTGAGTAGAAATTATAAAAGTACAAGTATAATTTTTATCGAAATTTAAAGATTATTGTTTTGGAAAAGATTTTTGAATGCAGATATTCGAAGTGAAGATTATTATGTGGGTGTTTAAAAATATCAAACAGCAGCTTTTAATACCAAAAATATGGATTTTTGAAATAATGCATCTCACAGAGTTGGTAAGAATGCCTGGCAGAAGTCCTCTGGATATGACTGAGTGAGCTTTATACTGAAATCTCATAAGAATGAAGAAGAATGTTTACAAAATACCAGAGAACCACAGAACTGACAGATAAAGGAGAAAAAAAGGATGGAAAGGAGACTTTTCATAAGATTCTCTAAAAATAAAAAGTGACAAACAACACTTATGACTTAAGATACTACAAATCAATGCACAAAGTGTGGAAAATAAAAAGTAACCTTTACATTTTTAAATACAAGCATTTAGGCCGGGCGCGGTGGCTCAAGCCTGTAATCCCAGCACTTTGGGAGGCCGAGACAGGCGGATCACGAGGTCAGGAGATCGAGACCATCCTGG
>NW_012115044.1:3674405-3706217 GCF_000951035.1 Colobus angolensis palliatus
TCTCAAAAAAAAAAAAAAAACAAAAAACAAGCATTTAAATATGATATTAAATTTCAGGGTGTAAGACCTGTGGCAAGAACATGGAAATAAAAATTTCTGATGTGGTATCAGAAACATGGGTGAAGAGAATTTTAGTGATAAAATTAAGATGATTAATCAAAGTGATATTACTACATGTGCATGTTATTATAGTGTATATTACATTGCATTGTAGTCACTGTTCAAACATCAATTTTCTCCACTAGATTGCAAGTTTCGTAAGGGCTGAAACTTATTTGCTCTAGTAGTTAGAATGTAAACACTCAATCTTTGTGGAATTAGTGTTAGGTAAGTATTAGCTAATTATCAACTAGTTAAGTAATATCACAGAACATAGAAAAATACTGTATGATTCTACTTGCATGAGATATTTAAAGCAATCAAATTCATAAAAACAGAAAGTAGCCAGGAGATAGGGGCAGAAGGAAAAAGAGAGTTATTGCTTAATGGATATGAAGTTTCAGTCTTGTAAGATGAAGAAGTTCTGGATATTTGTTGCATAGTAATATGAATATACTTAACACTACTGAACTATATGCTTAAAAATGGTTAAAATGGTAAATTCTATGTTATGTGTTTTTTTATCATAATTAAACATTTAAAAATTATTTTACAAAACCATAAAACATAATAATAAACTACTTGTTCAAAGAGATCAAAGTCTCTTATGAATCCAGATGGATCGCTGGTTTTATAAGGTAAGGATTAAATTATTTACTCAGCATATCTATACATTTTCTTATTACAACCGCTAGGGGGAAATGTTTAAAGAATGAACAGTATTTGACTAGCTAGACTGTCAAAAACATCCTAGAAATGTAACTTCGTGCTCAAGGACTCCAGCCATCTGACCCTTCCTAAGGAGGCATGGACGATCTTTGTGAATAATGCTCTTCCCATCCTCCACTTCAGTGGCCTCCAGAGCCATGAAGGGCAATGCATCTGTTTATAATTCCCTTGTGACAACTGGACTCCCATGTGTGAAATAAGCTGAAACTCAATTAAAGAGGCTGTGGCTCCTGCAATCTTTCATTAAGTCTTTTGGCAGCAAACACAGCTGTAGGCATTTCTTCTTTTCTGCTCCCTGAGAAGCACCTCCTGAGTTTTAATTCTGAATGAAGAGAGATGTAGGGGCTTCCTTAGGATCCTGTCCTGAAAAATAACTTCTTGAGTTGAAATTAAGAGAATGTCAATAAACGACCTCATGCTCTTGAAGGAAGATGAAGAGGAATGGATCTGATTGCATTTCGTGTAGATACCATAAAAGAAAAGGAGGGGCTGAAGGGAGGTGGTAAGTTTGACAGTAATAGTTTTCAGCAGCTCTGACAAGCCAAGAAACTTTATCTGTTCATCACACTTTTCCTTCTCTGCTGATTTTAAATGCAAGCCCCTTACTTCAAGCCTGACTGACTTCTCTCTTGATTCAGAGTAATTGGGATCCTCAGAAGCTTCCCAAAACGAAACATTTTCTGGTTGTATCATCTCCAGGTGTTAACACTAGATAGTGGTGTGGCTTACGTTCAGTATCTTTGGGAATCACATTAGGGACTGAGAGTGTTGGGCTGCTGAAACCCAAAAAGCCCACAATGGGGGGAAAAGTCACATAGCTAGCTTCTCCTCTCCTACCTAGATCATCACCCATTTCAATTACATTGTGTAATAGAAACAGGGATATAGTCTGAAATCTTACAGTTCAAAACGATCTTAAAGTATTTCCAATGTCTCCAAACCATGCCACATGCAAAAGCATTAAGTGCACATTGCAATCACATTGATTACTACTTGTCATCATTACAGATGGGGCTTGAAACATCTAGGGTTTTAATGAGCCAGCATGAGTTTTGTGTTCTACTTTTGGTCTGAGAGACAGTGTAGCTCCTTTCAGAGATCGATTCCAATGAACCTAAAAATTTCAGGTCAGCTTGTTTCCCTTTGGATGGAAGTCTTATTTTGTTAAAAGGACAAAGCACAAAAATCCAGATTATTAGGGTAGAGGGAAAAAATAATTTTCTATGAAATCTGATTTATTAGGTATTTAGCATGGACAATTCAGAACTCTTTTGCCAACAGCTTTCAATATGTAGGTGCGTCAGCTCTTTTCCCACATTTCCTATATAAAATATTAAAGGAAATATTACTTACAATATCCTCCAGTTTCCAGAACATATTTTCTTTGAACTTAGCCAAATGCTTTTCTCTTCACCTATTTAATCACATTTTTCAACAGTAATATTCATATGGATATTATATTGTGTATATATGATGAAAAAAGTATAGATGTGAGATATCATCAGTTTCATGTTTAGCTAGTAACACTAAAGGCAAGACCCTTTGCACTGCTGGACTGGTGTGATTGTATTCTCTCACCACTCCTTTCCTATTTGTTGTAAGTAGTTTAGTAGAATTAACTAATATGTCTTCTCTCTGACAATGTTTCTATAAGCATGAATCTTAGAAATATTTTAGAATCAAGAAGGGAATCTGTTACAAGTAAAACTCCTAGGTTATGGGTCGTGTGAGCACATAGACACAGAATTGTGCATCTTTAATCAAAGAAATGCATGTAGAGAGGAGATGGTGTAAATTCTATGTTTTCAGGAGACTGGGGGAGTTTAACGTTGACCTGAAATAGCTTTGACTAGGAGCCAGCTATCCCCAAGTCATTTGCATGACCATGGACCTACTTCCCTCTAACTTGGGAAAAGAGGGCTTTGCTTTGGGATGCAATTATCACAGCAATCAATCCATCAAAAAGTTGTTTTTTTCCTTTAGGAGAATGAAAAAAGGATAAGGAAGCTTCTGAGTCAATGTAGGAGCAATTGAGACTTGAAAACCTAAAAACCTGTATCAGTTAGACTGGTCTTGTAGCTTTTGGCCAAAGCTTTCAAACCTTCATATTTTATTTCTTTTTGGCTTTCCCAGTCACCATGTGTTCTGATTTTTGCTTCTCTGGACAAGTCGATTTATCTTTCTCTCTCTTTTTATTTATTCTCTTATTAAAATGAAGTTTTACTTTTACTTTTTCCTCATTCCTCTCTCATTTTGAAAGCCCCATTTTAATTAAGGTAGAAATATACAGAAATATTGTGTCTCTTATAGAAACTATGGAAAGAACAGAGGCAAAAAATACAGCCCTCAAGATCTTATCAATAAGGTTCGGAAACTGTCAGAATAAAATGACTTAAGAAACAGACTGCACTTATTTTCTCCTCTACCTTCACTTGAAAATAGGAGACAATGATTCCATTCAACAGCAGAAAATTTTCTCTCCCATCTAGCTTTTAGAATAGTTTGTAATAAAAGCTTAGCCGAATAATTTGGGGAGAGGGGTGGTGAAAAGATAAGGGTAGAATAATGTTTATTTTATAGTCTCTAACCATGAAAGGAAAGAGGGTGTGTGTGTATCTAGGAGTGTGTGTGTGTGTGTGTGTGAGTGTGAGTGAGGACATAGCATATATGTGCTTATATCAGACATAGTGAGAGATGGATAGAACTGACAGCTATAAAAACATCGCTAAGTTTTGACTTCCTACCATCAATATGTTTTTTATTTCTGATTATAAATTTATTTCAGAACTCTGAAGTGGGCACCTTGTGAGAGAGGAGAAAGGAAGAAATTTGACAGGAAGGCAGTTAGGGTGGGTCCTTGGTCGAATTCTTTCAAACAAACAGCCTAAAATATCAGGCGGCAGGTACAGATAAGGGAAATTGCAGAGGCACTTGCCTAAGACATAGCCACAGCCACACAGATCAAGTCTACACAGGTGATTTGCCCAGACATTCCTGAAATGGAAAATTTTGTTCCCTAACACATGCACAGTAAGGGGAACAAAGCAACATGGAGCAACTCAAGCTAAGAGTCTGCATACACACTACGAGGATGGGGTGGAGCTACCAGAAATTTGTGCCTTATGCAAATGAGACACCCAACCCTCACTGGTTTCTTATAAAGCCTCTGCATTCATCTATAAAAATGGCAACCCATTCAGGCCCCCTCTGCTACAGAGACCTTACTTCTTTCGCCTATTAAACTTTCACTCCAGCCTCACCCTCTGTGTCCATACTCCTTATTTCTCTTGGTTGTGAGATAAAGACCTCCAGGTGACACCTCACAAGGTGAGACTGCTACATTGTGGTGCATTGGCGAGACTGTAACACTTGCATTACTCCCATACCTCCATAGGCATTTCCTTCTTTCCCTCATTGCCCACAGAGCCACCACTTCAGCTGCTAACTCAGATCCAATCTATCCTGGCAATGCTAAGAACTCTTAAGTTCTGAAACTTTGCATTAAAATTGGCCTTTCCATTCTTTCATGCATGAAGCTTGTCTGTTTTCTAAGATAAGCTTGCCCAATGAACTAAGCTGTGTTATAAAGTATAAAACATTGCAATGAAGTAAGATAGCTCTAGATGATATTGCTTAAACAGACAATGTAGTTTTTACCACCTGTCCATATCATCACCAGAATTTCAGTCGAGAGGCTCTAGAATCTGCACTCGACAACAGCAACCCTGATGGTAAGTCATGTTGAATACAGTGAATGTGCAAATAGGCCAAGAATGTGTCATGGCTTGCTTGGAAGTGCAATATTACAAATTTGCATATTTTGCAAGTTATCACTGAGATTTGATGATCTGTCCAAGTAAAGTGGTTAAAAATATAAAGTTTAATGGGTTCTTAGTCCATTGCATTTTCTGACATTGCCTGTTGACACATCCTAGTATATTTTAATGCTTTTTCACACTTGACATGGCACTACTGTACAATAATTAAGTTCCCATAAATATATTGTGTAATGATTGCTATTTAAACTGATTAGCTATTGATATGCTCATATCAATTCAAAGACAACTTGGCTTCTCAAATTAAACAAACCAAGAAAAATTTTACGTACTTAACTTATATCACTTAATTTTAAGTAGAAAATAAGAACATACTAAGACAATATTCTTGGCATTGATCAGTATAAATTCCATTTTAAATAATAGTTGAGTTTTATACAATATGGGTACTTAAGTTTTCTTACATTACCAGAATGAAAAATCAGAATTCATGTGAATAATACTCAATGTATTAAAATGTCCCAGGTAATCCAGAAATAAATTGCAAAGTAAATCTGAAGGACATACAACACAGATTTACTTCATCTCAGGATATTTACCTTGGCTAAGCAGATCAGATAAGTTGATGCTATTTTACCTGTACATAACTCTTAAGATTAAAAAAAAAAGGTAATTATTTTTCCCAAAAGCATCCCCTAACTGCTTCCCTTCACTCTTCTAAATTCTCCTGAAGATATTACTGTCTCTCAAGTTTCTATGCAGCCTATTGATGATATCCAAGCTGAATATTCTGGCATTTGGGAGACCTATATATTTGGTTTCCCACCTTGTCATCTACCTCTCCCCAACATGAGCTCTCTTTGAGGTGATCTCGTCTACTTATACTCTCATCCAACTAAAAACTTCTCAAAATCTCATTACAAGTCTCTTCAGTCACTGATTCCTTTTGCCTTATCTTTCAAAACAAATATTTAGGAAAAAATACAATGCTGGTGTGTTTGTTTTTTTCTTTCCGTCTTTTCCCCACATTGGAGTATAAGTCATTCAGAATGATTCCCTTCTACCCTAAGCTGCTGCAAATGGTCACACATTTTATGCTGCACAACTGTAGGCAACCCTATTCACAATGACCACAATGCAACAAGGACATCTGTTTGTTTCCCCTAACTTTATAATTTATAATCAACAAATGGCAGAGCAAACACTGGACACATAGCCAACACAGGAAATAAACTTGTGCATCATTTTTAAAAGCAGAAAGTGAGAAAAATTAATGAGGGAAATGTTGACTCTTCACACTATATCTGCCAAGGTCAGATAACTTTCTTAACTTCAATCTTCAAATGTCCAGTGCTTTACATCAAATGGTGCAATGGTGAGCCTGGTTGATAGGCCAAAACACAGAGGGTTTCGTGGTTTAATCTTGCCCTTGATGCAAGAAGATTCCGGCAACTGGGAGTTTGGCCTTAATTATCTTCTACTGCAATTATTACTGTCATTTTCCTCATCTTTCTAGACTGCTCATTAGCATTGCTGACAACCTCATGCCAGCCTCTTTTGTTTGTTATTGTTGGTCCTGTGAAACAACACAATTTAACTTCTGCTTTCAAATACTCCCGATAAAAAAAAAAAAAAAAAAAGCCCCAGAAAATTGTTTTGAAATGGTTTCTTAATTTGTGCTCTCTGATATTATATTATCTCCCCAACTCCCAATTCTTTAATCACTCTTTTCTCTGCTCTTTATATTTTTCTGATTTCTTTACTCTTCTCGTTCCCCTAATGATCATCCTTTAAGGTTCATGTCAATAAACCACCCTGTGTTTTTCTCTGTATATGCTGTCTCAGACAATTCATCCAATTATTACACTTTCTGATCACCTCTATCTGGAAGATGAACTGAATATATGTTTATTCATATATTCCTGGCCCTGTCTCAAGCTTTGCACCCACATATTCCATGTTGTATTGAACATGATTAATGGGATAAAAGGCCATCTACTTAAATTAATGTGTTCAAACAAAACTGTACCCCAGACTGGATTCTTCCTTCTCTACATCTGTTAACATATTACAAGTCTTCTTTTCACCAAGAATTGAAACCTTAAAGTTATCATTTTTATTTCCTTTTACTTTTGCCCTTAACCCACAAATTCATCAATAATCAGAGTAACCGAATAATTTATTCTAAATTACTTATCACACCTGGCAGTTAAAAAAAAAAAAAAAACATGCCATTAACACAGGTCATGTCCTTAGTATCTTACATCTAGATTCAGATTAAGATATGAAAACGAGTTGTCAGCTACCTCTTTCCAACATGAGCTCTCTTTCAGAGGATCTCATCTACTTACTGTCATTCAAAACAAACAAACAAACCTCAAAATCTATTCCCAACTCTCTCTACTCACTGATCCCCTTAACTTTCCTTTCTGTAAAATAAATATTTGGGATTTGCCAGTGATTGTGTGCGCCACTGTTAGCTACTTTCACAAACATGGAGTGTTTTCCTCTCTTCTCTCTCTTCCAAGATACGCTCAACCCAACTTTTAGGTTAATATTCATAAAATGCTAATTTAAACACCTCCTCTTTCCCTTGATAAAATCCCTCCAATATCTCACTCAAGGACACTTGACCATATTTCTCCACTGGTTTTCAACACAAACTCTACCCCACCACAACTACGTCTTTGCTCACTGCTTTATATATTCCGGTACATTGAAAAACATGGCCATGTATTTTTCCCATTCTCACAAAAATGCCACTTTGCAAGGTGAATCTGGAGCTCCTCTAATCAAAGTATGGCATCTGTTTCTCCACTTTGTTTTGCAACTAGCCTTGGCTCATGGAATAATATCAAATATATCAAGCAGAGACTGGAAAAGTAGTTTTGTGTTAGGACTTGTCCACTCTTGCTGCACTTGGAACCTTGAGAACACCATGTGAATGAGCCCAAACTGGTATACTGGAGGAGTCTTCCATCTGACTGCAGAAACTACTGGACATGTGAATGAGTCCATCCTGCATTACCAGTCACCAGCCAACCGCCAGCTGCCCATGCATGCATGGGAGACCCTGTAGAAATTAGCAGTAGCAGCCTGGGCTCAGTCATCCAGCAACTCCTGAACTAATTAAATTAGTAGTTTAAAACCAGTAAGTTTTGGCTTTTTTTTTTTTTTTTTATGTAGCAAAAGTTAATCAAAACCTATAATCTAATGGCCCCCTATTTGATATCTTCTTTAAAAAATTTTAATTATTACGGATATATGACAGGTATACATATTTATGGGGTACAGGTGATGTTTTTATACAGGCATACGATGTCTAATGATCAAATCAGGGTCACTGGGGTATCCATCATCTCAAGCACTTATCATTTCTTTGTGTTAGGGAAATTCCAATTCCATTATTTCAGTTATTTTTAAACATACAATGAATTATTTTAAACTATAGTTACCCTATTGTGCTGCCAAATAGTAGATCTTATTCAGCCCATCTAACTGTGTTTCTGTACCCACTATTTCTTCTTTATCACCTCCCTCCCCACCACTCTGCTGGCCTCTGGTAACCATCATCCTATTCTGTACCTTCATAAATTATATATATATTTTTAGCTCCCACATTTGAGTGACAATATGGAATATTTTTCTTTCTGTGTTCAGCTTATTTCACTTAATGTCCTCTAGTTCCATCCATGTTGTTGCAAATGACAGGATGCTATTAATTTTTGGCTGAATCATATTCCATTGTGTGTATGTACCACATTTTTTAATCCATTCATCCATTGATGGACACTTAGGTTGCTTCAATATCTTGGCTTCTTGGCTATTGTGAATAGTGCTGCAATAATTATAGGATTGCAAATATGTCTTCAATATTATGATTTTTTTCTTTTGGACACATACCCAGCAGTGGGATTACTGGATCATATCGTAGGTCTTTTTTTTTTTTTTTTTTTTTTTTCAGGAACTTCTATACTGTTCTCCACAGTGGCTATATCAAATTTGTTTTCTCACCAATAGTGTACCATACAAGGGTTTCCCTCTTGCCACATCCTTGCCAGCATTCGTTATCGCCTATCTTTTGGATAGTAGCCATTTTAATTGGGGTGAGATGCTACTCATGGTAGTTTTGGTTCTCATTTATCTGATGATTAGTGATATTGAGCACTTTTTCACACACCATTGTCCATTTATATGTCTTTGTTTGGGAAATGTCTATTCAGATCTTTTGCCCGTTTTCAAATTGGATTATTTGTGTTTTTTTTTTTTTTTTTTTACCTATTTAGTTGATTGAGTTCTTTACATATTCTGGGCATTAATTCCTTGTCAGATGGGTAGTTTACAATTATTTTCTCCCTTTCTGTGGGTTATCTATTGACTTCATTGATTGTTTCCTTTGCTGTGTAGAAGCTTTATTAGATTGATGTGATTCCATTTCTCCATTTTGCTTTGGTTGCCCGTGCTTTTGAGGTTTTACTCAAGAAATCTTTGCCCAGACCAATGTCCTGGATCAAGGGTGTCCAACCCTTTTAAAGGATCTTTTTGCTTATGTGTGGTGGTGAATATCATAAAAATTATTCACTAACTTTTTTTTTTAAGCTCATCAGCTATTGTATTAGTGTATTTTATGTGTGGCCCAAAACATTTATTCTTCCAATGTGGCCAGGGAAGCCAAAATGTTGTACACTCATGTTCTGGTTTGTCTTTGCAAAGTTTTCTTCCAGTAGTTTTATACTTTCAGGTCTTAGATTTACATCACTAATCCATTTTGATTTGATTTTTGTATGCAGTGAAAGATAGGGATGTAGTTTCACTCTTCTAGATATGGATAAGTTTTCCCAACCAATTTATTGAAGAGACTGCCCTTTCCCCAGTGCATGTTCTTAATATGCTAGTACCCTGCTGTTTGGGTTATTATAGCTCTATAGCATAATTTGAAGTCAGGTAATGTGATTCCTCCAGCTTTGTTCTTTTTGCTCAGGATAGCTTTGAATATTTTGGGCCTTTTTTGGTTGCATATACATTTTAGGTTTTTAAAAAATTTATATGAGAAATGTTGTTGGTAGTTTGATATGGATTGCCTTGAATCTATTCATTTGGGTAGTATAAGCATTGTTACATTTAACATTTTAACAGTTCTTTTCAGTTTGAATGTCCTATATGTCTTTTTCATGTCTAACTGCTCTGACTTGGACTTCAAGTACTATGTTGAATAAAAGTGGTGAAAGTGGATATCTTTTTGTTTCAGACTTTAAAGAAAGAGCTTTAAGTTTTTCCTCATTCAGTATGATACTAGCTGGGGTTATATTGTATATGGCTTTTATAACATTGAGCTGTGTTCTCTCTATTCCCTATTTTTGTTGAGAGATTTTACCAGGAAGGGATGTTGAATTTTTGATCATGCGTTTTTATCCTTCATTCCATTGCTATAATGTATCACATTGATTTATTTGCATATACTAATCACCTTGGGATGAATCCCACTTGGTCATGATGAATGATACGTTTAATGTGTTGTTGAATATGGTTTGCTAATATTTTCTTGAAGATTTTTACATGTATGTTCATCAGGGATATTGACAGTTTTTGTTTGTTTGTTTGTTTCTTGTTGCTGTTGTTGTTGTTGTGTCTTTGTCTGGTTTTGGTATTGACCATACTGGCTTCATAGGATGGATTTAGAAGTATCCCCTCCTCCTTCATTTTTCTTTAGAATAGTTTGAGTAGGATTGGTAATAGTTCTTCATTAAATGGTTGGTAGAATTCTGCACTGGAGCGCCATCAGGTCCTTGGCTTTTTTTGATGGAAAACTTTCTAATACGGATTCAATCTTTTTACTTGTTACTGGTCTGTTCAAGTTTTGGATTTCTTCATTATTCAAACTTGGTAGGTTGTATGTGTCAGGAATTTATTCACTTCTTCTAGGTTTTCCAATTTATTTGCATTTATTTATGTATTGACTCATAATAGTCTCTAATAATCCTTTGAATTTCTGTGGCATCAGTTGTCTCCTTTTTCATCTCTGACTTTATTTATTTGGTTCTTTACTTTTTCTTCTTAGTCTGGCTAAAGGCTTATTGATTGTGTTTATCATTTCAAAAAACCCACTTTTCATTTTTTTGCCCTTTTGTATACTAGGTTAGTTTAAATTTTATTTATTTATGCTCTGATCTTTATATTTCTTTTCTTCTACTAATTTTGAGTTTGGTTTGCTCTTGCTTTTATAGCTCTTTATGACACATTGTTGTCTATTAAAGTTTTTCTACTTTTTTATGTATGCTTTCATTGTATAAGCTTCCCTGCTTTTGTTGTATCCCATAAGTTTTGGTATGTTGTGTTTCTATTTTCATTTGTTTCCAAAAATAATAAACTTCCTTTTTAATTTTTTCATTGACAGAGTGGTCATTCAGGAGCATATTGTTTATTTCCCATGTGTTTGTATAGTTTCCAAAGTTCATCTTGTTATTGATTTCTAGTTTTATTTAATTGTGGTCAGAAAAGATACTTGATATGATTTCAATTTTTAAAAAATTGAAACTTGTTTTGTGTCCTAACACATGGTCTTCCCTTAAGAATATTCCCTGAGCTGAGGAGAATGTGTATTCTGTAGCTGTTGAATGAAAGGTTCTATAAATGGCTATTAAGTCCCTTTGGTTTAGAATGCAAATTAAGTCTGATGTTTCTTCATTGCTTTTCTGTCTAAATGATCAGCCCAGTGTGTTAGGGGTGTTGGAAGTCCCCAGCTAGTATTGTATTTGGGTCTGCCTCTCTCTTTAGCTCTAATAATATTTACTTTATGTATCTGGTTGCTGCAGCATTGGATCCACACATATGTACAATTGTCTTATCTTCCTGCTAGATTGACCCCTTTATCATTATATAATGACCTTTTTTGTATTTTATTATCGTTTTTGTCTTGAAATCTATTTTGTCTAATATAATACGTCACTTTTGCTCTTTCTTTACCTTTCATTTGCATGGAATACCTTTTTCCACCTCCTCATTTTCAGTCTATGTATGTCTTTATAGAAAGAGTGAGTTTCTTGTAGGCACTACATCATTAGGTCTTCTTTATGTATTCACCACTCTGTTTTGATTGGAGAATTTAGTCCATTTGTATTTAATGCTAATATTGATAAAGACTTACTATTGACATTTTGTTATTCATTTTCTCATTGTTTTGTTGGTCCTCTCCTCCTCTCTTTCTCTCCTTGTCTTCCTTTGTGTAAAAGTGATTTTCTCTGAGAGCATGGTTTAATTTCTAACTTTTTATTTTTGCATATGTATTATAGGTTTTTGTTTTGTGGTCACCATGAGGCCTGCAAATAACATCTGATAACAAATTATTTTAAACAAATGACAGCTCCACTCTGATTACAAAGAAAATACAAACAAGCAATGAGAAAGGTAAAAAAAAAAAAAAAACTAAATTTATGTATTTGTTTTCTTTTTTTTTTGAGATAGAGTTTAGCTCTTGTTGCCCAGGCTGGAGTGCAATGGCATGACCTCGGCTCACTGAAACCTCTTCCTCCTGGGTTCAAGCAATTCTCCTGCTTCAGCCTCCCGAGTAGCTAGGATCACAGGCATGCATGACCACACCCAGCTAATTTGTATTTTTAATAGAGACGAGGTTTATCCATGTTGGTCAGGCTGGTAGCAAACTCCCAACCTCAGGTGATCCACCTGTCTTGGCCTCCCAAAGTGCTGGGATTACAGGTGTGAGCCACCACACCAGGCAAAAAACACTAAATTTCTACTCCATTCCTCCTGCTTTTTGACTTTTCTGTTGTTTCTACTTATATCTTTTTATATTGTCTATTTCTTAAATTGTTGTTGAAGTTATTAGTTTTTGATTGTTTTTTTTATACTTCCTACAAAATATATAAATGGTTTACATGCTGCATTTATAGTGCTACAGCATTCTGTATCTTTCTTACTTTCTTTCTTAATAGTGTACTTACTATTACCAGTAAATTTTACACCTTCAGATGATGTCTCATGGTTCATTAATGTCTTTTTCTTTCACATCAATAATTCCCTTTAGCATTTCTTGTAATACAGTCTAGTTGACAAAATCCCTCAGTTTTTGTTTGTCTGGGAAAGTCTTTAATTCTTCCTCATGCTTGAAACATAATTTTTCTGGATGTAATATGCTAGGTTGGAAAATTTTTTTTCTTTAGTACAGTTCATATGTTATTCCAGTGTCCTCTGGCCTATAAGATTTCTGTTGAGAAGTCTGCTGCCAGACCTACTTGAGCTCCTTTATATGTTTTTATTTTTTTCTTCTTGCTGCTTTTAGGATCCTAATCTTTGAGCTCAGAGAGTTTGATTATTATGTGCCTTGAGAATTTGACTTTTATGGTGTCTTCTTATTTGGGTTGAATTTTTTTGGTATTCTATAATCTTCTTGTACCTTAATATTCATATCTTTCTCTTGGTTTAAAAAGTTATCTGGTTTTATTTCTTTGATTAAACTTTCTATCCTGATCTATTTCTGCTTTAGGACCTGTAATTTTTAGATTTTTCCCTTTTAAGATTATTTTCTAGATCTTGTAAGTATGCTTTATTTTTCTTTTTTGACTTTTTTCTCCTATGACTGTGAATTTTTATATAGCCCACCTTCAGGCTCACTAATACTTCCTTCTGTCATTAATTCTGCTCTTGGGAGACTCCGGTGTTTTTCAGTTACTTAACTGAATTTTTCAGCTCCAGAATTTCTGTTGGATTTTTATTTTAATTCAATCTTTTTGTTAAATTTTCCTGATAGAATTCTGAATTCCATCTCTGTGTTATCTTGAAGTTCTTTGAGCTTCCTCAAGATAGCTATTTTGAATTCCCAGTCTGAAAGGTCACATATCTTTAACACTCCAGGATTATTCACTGGTGCCTTACTTAGTCCATTTGGTAAGGTCATGTTTTCCTGGATGTTCTTGATGCTTATGAAAGTTGATCAACGTCTAGACGTTGAAGAGTTAAGTGTTTATTCCAGTCTTTGCAGTCTGGGCTTATTTGTACCTGTCATTCTTGAGAGGGCTTTCCACATATTCAAACAGGATTGAGTGTTGTGATCTAAGCCTGTGATCGCTGCAGCCTTATTAGCACTAGGTGGGGGTACCCTAAACCCAAGAATGCTGTGACTTTGGCAGACTTCCTCGGTGGACTTTGGTGAAATAAGGGACAATTCTCTGGGTTATCAGGCAAAGTCTCTAGCTCTCTTGTCTCTCCTTCCCCTAATCATAAGGGGTCTCTCTGCATGCTGGGCTGCCTGGAGTTGGGGCAGAGGTAACATGAGCACTCCCATGACCACCACAGCTGGCACTATGCTGGGTCAAACCTGAAGCCAGCACAGTACTGGATCTCACCCAAGGCTCATGGTGACTACTGCCTGGCTACTGCCGATATTTATTCAAGGCCAAGGGCTCTTTATTCAGCAGGTGGTCAATCCCTTCATGGCAGTAGATTCCCTTCTGGCCCAGGATGGGTCTAGAATTGCTGTCCAAGTGCTAAGGTCTGGAGACAGGGGTTTCAGAAAGTGCTTTGTGCTTTATTTTACAGTGTCAGAGCTGGTACCCAGGTTGCAAGACAAAGTCTTCTGTACCCTTCCTTCTCCTTTCCTCAAGTAGAAGGATACGCTCCCAAAGCTACACTGCCTTGATGCAGGCACTTTCTTGAGTGACACAGCTGGTATTGCACTGGGTTGTGCACATGCGAAGTCAGTCCACTGCCTCTGAGACCAATGTAGCACCAGGGCTTGCCCAAAGACTGCAGTCCCTGTGGACTTATTACCACTGAAATTTTTTTCTGGGTCCCAGGTTACTGTGTTAGAGCCAGCCTGTGGTAGCACCAGCCAGGACTCAGATTACTTTTGCTGGTGTTGAGAATTCTCTTATGGCCAAGGGCTGGTTTAAATGCTCTCTCCATGGGTACTGGCAGAATTCTGTCCTGTGTTGTGTTCTGCCAGGACAGAGCAATACTGAGTCCTAATGCAAATTTAATATACTCACTTCACTCTCCCTCCTCCAAGCACACAGATTCTCTCTACATGCAGCCCTGCCTGGGGTTAGAGGAGGTTGGTGTAGGCAATGCAAGACTGTCTTTCCTATCCTCTTCAATCCCTTGTTCTTTGATATTATGTTGAAACAGGTACTTTGATTGCTCCCTTGTTTTGTTCTTATGAAGGTGCTTTCTGGCATGGATAGTTGTTCAATTTGGTATTCCTGTGGGGAGAAGATAGCTGGAGGGTTCTATTCAGTCATTTTGCTTCACTTCCTCTCTCTCTATTCTATTTGACGTCTTTCTTGAAATACTCTGACTCCACAATGTGCATGCTCATTCTCTCTCTTTTTCTTTTATGAGTTCTTATGACATTCTGACTGTACCAGCAATTTCAAGAGATTCTGCTATTTCCTCAAACAATGCCACCAGTGCTTCTTTCCTAGGAACAAGTTCTATACCACTTACCAAGTACTTAATTGTATACTGTCTTGTTGTTAATGTCTTATAAATCTATTTTCCCCTATAGATAATTAATCTGTTTTATCTTCTTAATCTGTTAGTATATCTTCAGAATTTATTAGCATTCTATTAGCAAAGTAGGCTTTTAAGAAATATTTATTTGATCAGGCATGGTGCCTCACGCCTGTAATCCTAGCACTTTGGATGGTGGAGGCAAGTGGATCACTTGAGGTCAGGACTTTGAGACCATCCTGGCCAACATGTTGAAACCCCATCTCTACTAAAAATATGAAAATTAGCCAGTCATAGTGGCACACACCTGTAATCCCAGCTACTCAGGAGGCTAAGGCAGGCGAATTGCTTGAGCCCAGGAGGCAGAGGTTGCAGTGAGCTGAGATCGCACCACAGCACTCCAGCCTAGGGGACAGAGCAAGACTCCATATCAAAAAAAAAAAAAAATCAAATATTCGTTGATTAAATGAAAGTTCCTTTTATAATTAAAAAATATGAAGCAATTTAAATTCAAAAACCAGGTAGATAATTTACATTACTGAAAATATATGTATTCAACTAAGTGGTATATTTGAGTTGAGTTCTCTTCTCTGCCCTCCTCCTGAGCTTATCTCGGAAATCTGACTTTAGAACTCTCTGCCCAGAAAGATACACAAGAACAAAACAGGGGAAAAAGTAAGCCCCCAGCTTGCCCTGAATATATTTTTCTAATCCTTCATAATAAGTAGTAAGATGAAAGTGGCTTATTTATCTTTCAGCTTTATGTCAAATGTACATTGTGATATGCAAAGGATACACAATGAAACTGAGATTTTTCTTCTCCAGGACCATTAAGTTAGAAATTTCTGGCTTTTATTTTCTAGAGTGCCTACAGCATTTTTACTTCAGTGCTGCATTAAAGTAATTTTTGCATTTAATATGAAACAAAGGCAAAGCTGTCTCACAATGCCCTAACCACAGGTACGTGGGCGAACAGTTGTCTACAGATTATGGCTTGGAAACAGATTCAAAGGAAAGCTAAGAAAGGCAAAACAACTCGATTTGGAATATGAATCAGTCTTGGAATTGGCATGCTTCAGTGAGAATGGTGTATTATTTTTTCCTGTTTCAGAGATGGTGTCCCAAAGTAATTTCTGTTTCCAAGATATAAGGGGTGTTACATTCCAATTTGGAGAGATTTTGAGGGTCTCTGAGAACAGAATTAAGGAAAAACTAGACAGCATAACATACACATTTTTCATCAATGTGCTATTAAAGGTAAATGTTTAATATAATAATCATCTCCATGTATTTTACCTCCTATTCACCTGACAATTTTTATACCTTAAAATCCTCGTCCATGAGAGTCCAAAAATAGGTAATATTAACTATAGTATCCAAAGAAAAATGTAATAGTTTTAGTTCTTTTGTGATTATTCATGATGGCTGTATGTATGGCTTGTTTTTCCTTTTTATGTTTAATAGGCTTTATATATTTTTCAGGGTAAATAAAATGATAATGCAGCTTTCCTTGTTTTGGGGGGTTTCTGATTCAATTCAGGCTACATGTAATAGTTCTGTGAAATTTCCTTTCTGCTGCAAAAGCTACAATCCTCTCTGATAAGTGGTAGAAATAAATTCATAGTTAACTATGCATGGGGTGGGCAAAGAAGAAGCATCAGAGAAGTTGAGGTTGAAATAAATTAAAGAAGTTAGGTTCTTTTTTTTTTTTAGTTTTAAGCCTGAAGACACTGTTTTTCTCATTCAATACCACACTCCATTCTTTCATGGATCAAGACATAACTGTGCTAAAAACGCAAAGCAATGAGATGTTGCTTTAATGGTAAATAGACAATAAGATTGTGGTATATTCATACAAGGGAATACTACTTAGTGATAAAAGAGAAATGAGTGATCAAGCTATGAGAAGACATGGATGAATCTTAAATGCAAACTGCCAAGTGAAAGACATCTGTCTGAAAGACTACATATTGTATAATTTCAGTTATATGACATTATGGAAAAGGCAAGCTATAAAGACTTTACAATGATTGCTGGTTGCTAGGGATTCAGGGGGATGTGAGTAGGTAAAGCATGAATGTTTTTAGGATAGTGAAACTATTCTGTATAATACTGTAATCCTGGATACATGATATTATAAATTTATTAAAATTCATAGAAATTTACAGCACAAAAAGTGAAACTTAATGTGTGCAAATTTAAAAAAAAATACTTATAAGACTGAGAATACCAGGACGGAACATAGAAATCGAAAGACAAATCTAACTTTGTTATAGCCTCTCTGTATGAAATTACCTCATTGATGAGGGTGGGAAGGAAACATAATGATCTAGGTAACTTTGGAAGTTGATAAAGCTGCTTCCCAGGAGGGGACAGGTTAACAATTCTCAAACCACTATATATGTATAGTAGAGTTGAAAGTAAAAAGATGGAAGACAGATGGTAGAAGTCAGGTTTCTTACTGTTGGAGTGAGAGTCTACAGATAGCCAGGAACAAGAGGGTAGGATGATCCATGTAGCAACATATTAGAGTTAGAAGCATAAAGAAATATTTACAGGTTTGTATTTTGTATTAGCCCATTTTCATGCTGCTGATAAAGACATACCTGAGACTGGGAAGAAAAAAAGGTTTAATGGACCACAGTTCCATGTGGCCGGGGAGGCCTCACAATCTTGGTGGAAGGCAAGGAGGAGCAAGTCACATCTTATGTGGATGGCATCAGGCAGAGAGAGAGAGGTTGTCAAGGAAACTCCCCCTTATAAAACCATCAGATCTTGTCAGACTTATTCACTATCACAAGAACAGCATGGGAAAGACCTGCCCCCATGATTCAATTACCTCCCACTGGGTCCCTCCCACAACATGTGGGAATTCAATATGGGATTTGGGTGGAGACACAGCCAAACCTTATCATGTATATATGTTGGTTAGCTAATGAACACACATATATTTCTTTGTCTTGTGAGTTGAGAGGGTTAGAAATAAGGTACTCTATGATAACAGGCACATGTGACATAGAAATCTTGGTTTCTAATACTATTTTGCAACAAAGGGAACCTCGGATTTTGGATAAATGGCTAATTCATTTATCCAGGACATATATAAAATAAGCCTGCAGCATCTTGTAGTGCCAAAGAGTGAAGAAGTGCTAAATACACACACACACACACACACACACACACACACACACACACAGATGGGATTATGTTAAAGGGACACAGTAGCCAAGTGAAGGACTTCAAAACTGGAACAATTTGAGCAGCAAAATAAACAAAGTAATGTTGCATTATAACCTGAAGTAAAAAATAAATAACTACGAGTTCACATTGATATAAATAAACATTTGCATACATAAATGAGAGAGAAGAGACTATAATGGTCAGTTGAATGTTTTAACTTGGTTTGGCCATACTGCCTATTTATTCAATTAAACACTAATCTAGGTGTTACTGTGAAGATATGTTAAAGATGTAGTTAATATCTGCAATCAGTTGATGATCGGTAAAGGAGTAATAATCACCTTTACTTAGGAGATTATCCTTGATAATCTGGATGGTCTCATTCAATGAGTTGAAGTATCTCAAAAGAAAAACCGAGGTTTCCTGGTACAAGGAGAAATTCTAATTTTGGACTCTCTGGGCTGTAGTATCAACTCTTGTATGAGAACTTCCAGCATGCCTGCCTGTCCTATACAAATCTGAGACTTGCCAGCCCCCATAATCACACAAGCCATGTCTGTCTGTCTATCTATTTATCTGAATAATCCTATTGGTTCTGCTTTTCTGGTAGAACCTTAAAATCCCCCATGCAGAACAATTCCAAATAATATTTAGATACTTCACCCTCAAGGAGATGGAATATAACTCCCCATATTTAAAATGTGGGCTGTAGATTATGACATTAAAATGTGACAATAAAAATGGTAATTTTATAATGGAGAAACATGACAAATACTACCTTAGGTGATGTCAACAATAACACTGATAAGTCACTGATAATATGTACCCTTAACATGATGATGAAAATCCCCTTTATTTCTGTGATCCTCCTCTCTGAAATACATAACCTCAGACTAATCATAAGAAAAATCAGACAAATTCCAGTTAAGGGACATTTCACAAAATACTGACCAATAATTTATTTATTTCTCAAAAGAAACAAAGTAATCAAAAAAAGGAATATTTGAAAACTACCACAACCAAGAGGAGCCTGAAAAGATGTGATTAAATGTAATGAACTGTGGATGGGATTTTGGAAGAGAAAAAGAACATCAAGTAAAAACTAAGAAAATATGAATAAAGTATAAATTTAATAATGTGTCAATATTGGTTTGTAAATTAAAACAAATGTATCATACTAATGTAACATGAATTGTATGGAAAATGTGGGAAGTAAGTGGGAAGTTTCTTAGCAATTTTTCTGTAAATCTAAAAGCGTTCTTTTATAAACTTTATTTAAAGATTTTGTACACTGATTTTGTTATGTTTTGCCCTAGACTGAAAAAAAGAATCTAGTGAAAAGGACACAGGTAGGATACTAAAGTTTATTGAGATTTTAACATATACCTCTCACTATACTAGGTACTTTATAAATAACATTTGATTCAATGTTGCACGTTATTATGTCCCTTTTGCAGATGAGGAAAATGAGTCTAAAATAAATCATATAATTTTCTGAGGGATAAATAACCATCCTGAGACCCAAAATCTCTATGACTCAAAGCCCAAACCCCTTGTGCTGCAGAGTTCCCCTCATCTAATTAGATACGATAGGTACTCAGACCATAGAACTCAAGATAGCTGCATTATGTGACATGAGTGGTACTGAACTGAAAACAACAGAGATATTGATATTTGGGGAGGGAGCAATGTACTATTTGAACAGGTGAGGCTTTATACCAGAAGGGGATTTTAGACGGGATAGGTGAGTGTGTTTTTTTTGTTGTTGTTATTGAAGAAAAGAAAGTCATTTCATGAGAAGCAAGTAAATGCATACAGCTAAAACCCCATGAAATAGGGTCTGGAAATTACAGTAGGTTCAGTTTGGACAGAAGGTAGTGTATATCTATGAGAATACTGAGACAAAACCAGTGAAAGAAAGTTCTTTTCCTTCACTCTCTCTCATCCCTCAAATTTAGACTGAGCCTTGGCAAACATAAAATAGAGATTCCTTGATCCCTCAGTGAACATAGTCAGATCCTTTGTGAAAGACCTGTTAGAGGTGCTAAGACAACACATGCACACAACAAAACCTTAATACACTGAGTTTTTTCCCCATTAGGAGAAAAGTGAAAGTGGTTATTTATTGAACCTCATTGACAGGCTTATGCCAGCTACTTTCAAATTCATCTGGCAAGTGCTTATCTAAGCAAGCACTATTTTAGGCAATGAGAACCCAATGACATAGTCTCTTCTCTTTTTCATTGCATTGTGATTATTTGTTTACATGTCTACCTTCCTGCTAGATTATGAATTCTTTAAGAACATTGAAAACATCACCAAGAGAGGCAGCTTCCTTCTCTGGTACTTAAAATACCACCCCCTTCTATTACTTAGACCCGAAAGAGGCTGAAAAAGTCATTAGTTTACAAAGAACTCTTTTTTTTTTCTCTTCTGCCTTAAAACACAGTTTTTCAGTCTTGGACTAATTATCGCTATAGACAAATTATTCCTGTGGCCAAGTTTTGTTGGCCAGGGAATGTAAAAAAAATTGAATTTGAAGAGAATTTTGGAAAAGTAGAGAGAGAATGTGTTAACCTTGCATTTTCTTCTCTTGAAAACCACAGAGATCTTGTTTAATTCTTCATTTACTGAAAAAATATTCTAGTCCATCTACTATGTATTAGGAACTATGCTTCATGCTATTGTCTCTTTGATGAAAAGGCACTTGTTCTGGCTTTGGAAGAGTGAAGTCTAGTACAAAACAGACACATGAATAAACAAATATAATGGCAATCAATCATTTAATCAATTAGCTTTTAACTGAGCATGTACTATTGTGCCAATCAGTGGCTGAGGCAATGAGAATGCCTTAGTTAACTAACTGACTCAATCTTCCCTTACAGAGGTTAGAGTCTAGTGGGGAACTATATACATATAGAATTATATTAGACTCTGCACCAGGGCTTCACAACTTCAAAAGTATTGACATACTAAACTGAATAATTCTTTGTGCATTTTAGGACATTTAGCAGCATTCCAGGTATCCACCCTCCTAGAAGCAATACCCCTCCCTCCATCCCCTGCAGTGATAACGAAGATAGTTCAAACATTGCAAAGTGCCTCTGGGAGGAATACTGCCTTAAATTAAAAATTCTAGCTCTGTAATATGTAGTGTCGAAAGATCTTGGAACCAAGGAATTTAACCAAACCGCAGGGTCAGGGTCCACTTTCTTGAGGAGGAAGCATTTGAGTTAAGAGTTGAATGTGAGAGATTTAATTAGGCAAAGAAGTAGCAGGAGAGTCTACTCTTGTAACCTGGCTAGGTTACAAGAACCTTCATCCCTTTGCTCTAAATATAAACCTTCCTCCCCGCACTCCTTTCCTCTTATCTAGACCTTTTCACATTGTCCTTGCTGTGAAATTCAGTCCTTCCTTGATGCTTCCTGAACTCTTCACCAACTCCTTCCAACACTCCTGCCATGTACACAAGACAGCATGCAGCAACATTTCTTGAAGATGTCAGGAGGAGGCAGAGGAGATGTTAAACATTTAGCAGGTCTGGCCAGGTGCAGTGGTTCACACCTGTAATCCCAGCACTTTGGGAGGCCAAGGCAGGTGGATCACCTGAGGTCAGGAGTTCACGACCAGCCTGGCCAACATGGTGAAACCCCGTCTCCACTAACAACACAAAAATCAGCCAGGTGTGGTGGCACGCACCTGTAATCCGAGCTACTCGGGAGGCTGAGGCAGGAGAATTGGCTTGAACATGGGAGGCAGAGATTGCAGTGAGCCAGGATTGTGCAACTGCACTCCAGCTTGGGTGACAGAGTGAGACCCCATCTCAAAACAAACAAAACAAACAAACAAAACAAAACAAAAAAAGCAAAATAAACCAACAACAACACCAAAAATCACTTAGCAGGTCTGTACATAAATGTCCTTCAAACTCCTCTATACAAGTGTATCTTCACTGAGCCATCATCTGGAAACTCCTTAATCTCATACTCACTAACTTTTCCTCTCTTTCTTGTAGGATCCAGTTTAAAATAAAACTCCAGTTTCTCATATAGAAAACCTGTACTGACCCTTTGTTACTTGGGTTCCTACTGGCATCTAGACACTCAATGTTTCTACTTCTAATGAGAGTAGCTTACTAAGTTTATTAATTAATTAATTAATTTATTTGAATAAAGATTATGTGTGAATCAAACTCTGGTGCCAACTCAATAATTCTTTACCTTTCTATGCTGTGGTATAGTCATTTGATGAACACGAAGAAAGAAAACATGAAGGAAAGCATGCCTACGTTGGTTTGTTAGACAAAGAAAAAAAATTCACCAAGTCTTGAAAGAGAATCTTGAAAAAGAAACAACTGTTTGTCACCATGAGGGAGAAAGCTGGAGAGGCAAACAGGCATGTATCAGTACCCGAGTGGGAATTAACCAGTGTAACTTGAGCATAATATTGGAAGAATCAATAGGAAATGAGACTGGAGGGGACAAAGCGAGGACTAGGAAGAAAGAAGGGTAGCAAGGTAATGTTATAAATGCCTCACTCTTAATAGTAACATTTATTGTGTAGGTAATGTGAGACTCATAGTAGGATTTTAAACGAGTTGAAGAAACGAGTTCTCATTTTAGAGGAAAAATAAAATCACTAACAGAATTCGCCACCTGGTGTCAGGGAGGTCAGATAGGAAGTTAGTGCAATGAATAATACAAGTAATACAAGGGAGACAGTGAACCTGAATTTAAAGGGGGAGTTCATGGTTTTATTAGAATAATAAAAACAAGAGGCAAGAAAGAGCTAGCAGCTAGCATCTATTGAGTACCCTGTGCCAAGCACTAAAGCACTTTATGCTTCCTAACCAGGTCAGTCTACTAACAAATTCTATGATATCACTGCCAATGTTATCATCATTTTACAGAGCTATTTCCTAATTTGACTGAGATTACACAGCTAAAAAAAGGCAGGACCATAATGCCAACCCAAGCCAGATTTTAACCCATGTCATCCAACATGTGCTGTATTAACTACTATATAATGGAGCCAGATTTCAATAGGGACCAAACCTGGGGCTAGAGGTTAATAGGTATTTGTATGAATGTGGTCTCAAAAATTCTTAGGCAATACCTATAAAAGAGATATAAATGAATGGTACGTTTTTGTTATATTTTTAATATATGGTTTGCTAGGGCTTGGCAAATAAAGAGACTTAGATATGACAGTGAGAGAGAGGGAAACATTTGGATTTATGCCTCAGTTTTTCTTTGACTCGAAACACTACCCTGCCATGAAAAGAACTGTGGAAAGAATATTGGGGGGACAATATACTGGGGGCAAGTTGTTAAGTTTAGTTTTAAAAAGGTGATCTTGAGGTACCTGAGTGCATTCCAACTGGAAATACCTAGTAGACATCTGAATTTAGGAATCTAGGTTTCCATAAAAATCTCCAAGTGAAGATTGGAGGAAATGTAAGTAAAATTACCTAATGAACAAATCACAAATGGCTTTAAAAAAAAAGAATGTAATGATTATTTCCCCACTTGGAGACCAAATATATGTGTATATATGTGGGGATACATATATAATCTCCAAATTTTGCCCTTCAAATCTATTAATGCACAGTCTTCCTCATCTTAGTAAATAACAACCTCACCTCTTTAGCTTTCTCCAAGATATTCTAACCTGAAAATTTGGAGCCATTCTTGATGTCTCCTCTTCTCTCAAACCACATTCAATCTATTAGCAAATCTCCTTACTTTACCTTAAAAATGTATCTAAAATTAGACTTGCTGTCACTGTTGTCCAAGCCTATCATTTGGATTATTTTAATAGCCTTTTAATGGTCATCTCTGTTTCTTTCCTTGATGTGCCTACCACAATATACTGTCAACACAGGAACCAGTGATACTTGTAACATGTAAGGCATACATGGTCAATTTATGGTCAACCAAGTCACTTAGCCAACACAATAAGGAAAAAGAAAGTCTTCTTAACATATAGATGTCTACATGGGATAAACATCCTCAATCTTTTCCTAACTTAATATACAAAAATTAATTGTATATTATTCGTTTGGGATGCTATAACAAAGTACTATAGACTGTGTGGCTTCTAAATAATAGAAATGTATTTCTCCTAGTTCCAGAGGCTGTAAAGTCTAAGATCAACGTGCTAGCAAGTCATGTGTGACGAGGGCGGACTTCATGAGACAGATCACAAAGCGAAATATAAAAGCTAATACTATGAAACTTCTAGAAGAAAATGAGAAGGATAGCTTTAAAAGCTTGTGAAAATTAATTAAACCGGGCACATGCACTACTGAATTGAACAGAACAAAAATGATACATTTCATCAAAAGCAGAAACGTCTGCTCTTCAACAGACTCCTTTAAGAAAATGTAATAAGTAAAATCTATACACTGGGGAAAAGTACTTGTACAACATACACCTGAAAACAGCGCTTCCTATGAGAACATATAAAGAACTTCCACAAATCAACAATACAAAGACTGGCTACCCATTTACAAAATGGACAAAACATTTGAATAGGTGCATCACAAAGGAAGACATGGCCAATAAGCACAGCAAAGGTGTGCAGTAGCACTAGCTATCAGAGAAATGCAAATTAAAACAACAAAAACCATTTACATTTATACCCACCTGTATGGCCTGTGTGGCTAAGATTTAAAAAAAAAAAAAAAAAAAAAAAGGCACAGTAATACCAGTGGAGAACAACCACAACTTTTTACAATGCTGGAGAGTATTTAAAATGACACAACTACTTTGAAGAACTATTTAGCATTTTGCTATAAAGTTGAACATACATCTATCCTATGATCCAGCATGACAGCTAGGTAAATACTCAAAATAATTAAAAACATATGTTCTCAAAAAGACATCACGGCAGCCTTATTTATAACGGCTTCAAACCCCAAACCACCCAAATATCCACCAACAGGAAAATGAATACATGAAAATATAAACAAATTAACATTAGAATACTACACAACAATAAAAAGAAATGAACTGTTAATTTATGTAAAAACAAGGATGAATTTCATAAACATATGTTGCACAAAAGATGCCAGACACAAAAGAGTACATACTACATCGTTCCATTTATATAAAGCTTAAGAGCAGAAAAAGGGAGGAACTGAATGGAAAGGGCATAAGGAAATTTTCTGGTGTGAAGAAAATATTCTATATCTTGTTCTGGATGGTCATTACATGGTGTATATAAACATATAATTGTCAAGAATTTTAGACTCAATCATTTAAGACCAGTATATTTTATTGTTCATAAATTATACTTCAAAAACTAAAAAGAAATGAAATAAAAATGCAAGCCAAATCATGTCAGTTCTGTAAGAAAATCAATATTTTTGCAAAGGCTTTCAAAGTCTAAACATTATCTTCCTTCCCTCCCCCATAATCTGTTACTTTCAGACCTATCTCTGAAGGGAGTGCATATCCCCCCACTCCTTCCTTCATTCTGTTCCAGCCAAACTGGCCTTCCTTCTGTTCCTTAAATATGCCAAACGAAGTCACCCTTCATATCTTCTGTTCCCCTCCCCTGGAAAGTCCTCTAGAGTTTCATAATTCGCTCAATTGCTTCCTTTAGTGTCTGTCAAAATGTCATCTTATGAAACCTCTCCTAAGAAATCTACTAAAACATGGCCGGGCGCGGTGGCTCAAGCCTGTAATCCCAGCACTTTGGGAGGCCGAGACGGGCGGATCACGAGGTCAGGAGATCGAGACCATCCTGGCTAACACGGTGAAACCCCGTCTCTACTGAAAAAATACAAAAAACTAGCCGGGCGAGGTGGCGGGCGCCTGTAGTCCCAGCTACTCGGGAGGCTGAGGCAGGAGAATGGCGTAAACCCGGGAGGCGGAGCTTGCAGTGAGCTGAGATCTGGCCACTGCACTCCAGCCCGGGCGACAGAGCAAGACTCCGTCTCAAAAAAAAAAAAAAAGAAATCTACTAAAACATAATCCAAACACCCATATGCACACATGCATGCAAATCTACATACCTACACAAATGAATTGACACACATACAACACCACCATCATTCTATTCCCGTTAACTGATCTGTTTTTCTCTGCAGCACTTAACACCACACAACTTACTATAAAATAGACCTACTTATTCTGTACCTAATATCTCCACTAAGTTGAATGAGTGCTTATTAGAACAGGGCTTTTGTAATTACACTATTTATTTCCCAGTACTTAGATCAGTGCTGTTTTGCTATGGACAAAGTTTTTGCCCCTCCAAAATTCATATGTCAAAATCCTTACTCCCAATGTGATAGTAATAGAGGTGGGCCTTTGGGAGGTAACTAGATAATCAAGATGGAGTGCTCATGAATGGGATTAGAGGCCTTACAAAAAGACACAAGAGAGTCTGTAATTCCAACATTTTGGGAGGTCAAGGCAGGCGTATCACTTGAGGTCAGGAGTTTGAGATCAGCCTGACCAACGTGGTGAAACCCTGTCTTTACTAAAAATGCAAAAATTGGCTGGACATGGTGGCGCAGACTGTAATCCCAGCTACTCAGGAGGCTGAGGCAGGAGAATCGCTTAAACCTGGGAAGGAGAGGTTGCAGTGAACCGAGATGACGCCACTGCACTCCAGCCTGGGCAACAGAGTAAGACTCTGTCACCAAAAAAAAAAAGAAAAAAAAAAAAGACACAAGATAACTTGCCTTCTCTCTCTCTCTGTTCTTTACCATCTGGGAATATAATGAGAAGATGGCTACCACAGAACGGAAGTCCACCCGCATCACACATGACTTGCTGGTACCTTGATCTTACACTTTACAGCCTCTTGGACTATGAGAAATAAATTTCTTTCATTTATAGGCCACCCAGTCTACAGTACTTTGTTATAGCAGCCCAAACTAAGACATGTATATATTAAGCTCTTGGTAACTATTTATTGAGTAATCATTATTTATAGAGATAATTCATTATGAAATCTGAAAACAATGAAATTTACGGCCAAGGAACAAAATGAGTACATAAAAATATAAGCAACTATGTAAATGTGAAATTAATAATAGGACAGTTAAAATTCTGCAAAAAGTCTGCGACTCAGGTAGTCACAGCCTAAAGGTTTGAATAAACTAAACTCATGCACATTTACAAGTATTCTAGTTGGAGAAACACATTATTCCATCAAAGCCTTGCATGTGATTTTGCTCAATATTATTAAAAGACCTGTTAATTGTATGCTAATGAGTGAAGAAGTAGTAAAGCGTGCAGGACTACCGAGGGAAGGTGTTTTATTTTTTAATACATTCAAGTTTATTTCATGTTCATAAAATGATTATATAATAATGCTGATTTTAATGACATAAAACATTTTGTATCTGAAAAGAAAGTACATTTAAGTCTATGTAGGGCTTTACTTTATAAATAATGATGTACTAATTTAATTATCCAAATTAAATTATAATTGTTAACATATGGTTAATCCTTCTTTTTTCTTTGAGAATTTAGCAAGAAGTGTATTCTCTTCACCTCAGTTGTACTTCAGAATGGGCAAAATAATTAGGCAAAGCAAAGATAGATATTAAAATAAAAGAAAGGCTCTTAGGAAGATGATAGATATGAAACTGGAATTTGAGAAAGAAGGCAAAGGTTATTGTAAAAACACTTTAAGGAAATGCTGTGAAACTACTAAACAAAAGTAATTCTTTCATATTCTTCTAGTTTATTCAACAACCAAAAATAAAAACTAGACCAAAAATTGTAAGAAGTGGATTAGAAATTTTGTAGATATAGTAGGAGGCAAGAGGTAGTCACTGACACACTATTTTGAACAGTCTAAAGCTTACCTAAAAAAGGTGACCTGCCACATGTTACGCTCACATAAGCTCTACCTGTGGCTGTCCTATATTCTACAGTCAAAAAGCATGGAGAAGAAAGGTCTATGTCTACTAGCTTCTGAAGTAAAAATTGTTACTGAAAATTATTGTGCATTCTAGGACCTGAATGCACGAGACTTACCATTCCCCATTACACATTTCATAATGCAATTTAGGTTGTAAGGTGCTGATTCTTACTTTTAAATTTAAAATTCATAAAGTCACGTTATATGACATATACAGGTCACTACCTGTCCTCAGATTTTAAAGAGAAATAATTATTATATCTTACAAATATTCAGGTAGATTTTAAGTACAAATATATATGCACAGAGAGAGAGAGAGAAAGTGCAAAGAACAGCCACAATTATAAAAAGGAGGAAGGAGACTAACATTTAATGAGTACCTTCTATGTGCGTGACACGACCTGTAGTTGCAGCATCTCATTTGATAAATATAATGATAAGCCTACAGCTATTTCTGGGATCTTGGCCACAGAACCTCCTTATAGGTAAGACCATCTTTCCTTCAGTTGCTATTGATGTTTTTATAACTAATCTACTTTAGCTAGGGCCATAGATTTGATCATCATTTTTGTTGTGAACTGTGATGAGGAAAAGTTCTAGGATGTGCTTTATAAACACGTCAAAAACAGCACGTGATGACACCTTCTGATGTGGCAGAATTCTTCTAAGAAGATCACATTCTTTATAAGTCTTTATCCCTAGGAAAAGCACTACTCTAAAAAAAATCTGACACAGAATTTGTCTTTTTTCCTGAAGTGAGAGAGTAGAACAAGTAAGTCATCTGGTGGGTAGCTTTTGCTCTTCCTGACTTTCAAGCCAGAATCAATGAACTGACAAGTAACACTTGGCTTACAGATTTGTAAGAGAAGGTAGATTTAGGATTTAGAAAGTAGAGAAAGTCTTGTAAAATCCATTCCTGAGGAGAAGTTTAATTTAGAATAAATGAAAGAAGTACAGACCAATCTGAAGAAAAAGGAATGGGAAAAGATTTGAAACAGAAACTCCCATCCTCATGGGTTTCGTAGTCTTGAGTTTGGATGTCATTAGTCAAAGGAAAGCGCCATGGGAAAATTAGGCGGGAAAGATATAATTAAGTACAAGGACAAAACACGTGTTTTGGCATGGGGGAAAATAAAATAATACTGAGTGGAGGGTGGAGGGCTGGTTAAGAAGAGCGGAGTAGTCATGGAAAGCCAGGGCAATAATAGTCTGTTTGTGTTGAAAGCAGTGTATACATTCAGGATCCTGAAAAAGGTAAGGAAACTCTTAGGGTATAAGTGAGACGTGATTGGAACCAAAAAGTGTAAACTACCTACACATAATGGTGCTGGAATTTTTAAAAAATTTCCTACTATTTTCTGAGTGATCAAGTCAGAGTCATAATATCATTATATGAGCTGTCATTCATACTTTAAGGAAGAATAGCTTAATGGAACTCTTCTTTTCTGTAGTTATACTATAATTAAGTACCAAAAAATAAATAGACTATTATGCAGTCTTCACTTTTTGCCTATTTAAAGCTGGTAAATTATGAGATCTCGTGTTTTAGCCAATGCCTACATATACACTGGTGCTCAATAAATAGCTAGACGTCAAATGATTTGACTCCCAGGTAATGGCAAAAGTTTTACAGTATAGTAAAATTATTACTAACATAATTTAAAATGCTTCATTTTCCAGGTTGATAGAACATATTAAGAAAAATAACTTGAGCTGAAAAAGAATGCAAAGTTTTTTCTCAATAGAGAAAGTATTAAATATTAGCAAAGAACTTAAAAATCTCAGAAGTCAGTTCTGCTCTATTTGACTCCACCATTGTAAAGAGTTCTGTGTATATTCTTTTTTGTTTGTTTGTTTGTTTTTGTTTTTTATTTATTTTTATTTTTTTTTACAGACCAAAAGGAAAGATTATCTGTCATGTAGGATACAAATCATGCTTACTCAGGAATGCTGTCTTAACAGTAAATCAGTAGAAATTACTGCCTAGGAAAAGATATTATTTCTTTCCAACAAGCTATCAATGGCAGGTAAGAACATATTTGTCTTATTAATATGTATAGTACAAGTGTAATTCCCTCACCAAAGTATTTATGTCCTGCCCTAAACAAAAAGGGCATCCTTATCACATCCTTTCTGTTTAAAACACCATTTTTGGTTCCTTCTTTACTTGTCTGGTGACCAAACCCATCCATCCATCCCTTATACTAATCAACTCTGAGTTTACATTGCCAGGGTATTAGGCCTACTTCTAAGTCTAATACCCTGGCCCATTTGTACCTAGATATATTACTCCTAATCTATTTTGTCACATGTCAACCCTCTAAAGTTTATGTCTCCTTTCTCCCTTGGTAAGAATGAAATCCCAGGTTATGATGAATAGATCCAGGCTAAGCTATTAAGATCTGATAATGGAAGCTAATATCACCCCTCTTAATATTTTCAATAGGGAACATTTACTTAACTGAAAGATGGAATTATAGGTAACTTTGCAAAAAAGTGCAGAAAACTTTTTATTACAGAAATTTATGAAAGAATATGTTTTTTCTGATAGACGGTACCCAGGGAACTGGGGGTGTATCGCAAAGTGAAAGAGAGTCCAGTTATAAATTTAGGGCATAAAATATTTCTAATGAGTAGTGAAAGCAATGGTAGTTGTGCTTCAATGTGACGTATCCTGTATCAACTTTGAAAGTAAACTCAGTGATCATTCACAGTTTAACCATTTTGGGTCTGAAATACTGGGTTTCTTCCTATGTCTGTAAGCTAACTTATTAATGCATAAGTCAAAGTACTTTTGCAGTTTTCTCATAGAAATGTACCCCAAAAATGTTATTACTCTATAGTGTTAATACAGGATATAGCAAGAGTAGATAATCTACTATAATTCTACTTTATCTTTTATCTGGCATCCCTGGCTATTACTTTTTACTCATTCACTTATTTGTTTATTCAATGGGCACTGACATCTCATTACATATTCGACATAGAGCTCAGAGCTTTGTGCTGAATATAGAGTTTATTTTTTTTTCCTACTGTAGCTAATTTAAAGGCCAAAGTTTCAATAAAGGATGAATATGTACCTTGGGGGCAGTCATAAAATCACATGGGAGAGGAGCTTGTAAATAATAGCAGAGAGATTGTTTGTAGGTCATAGCAACAGTACATATTTTTAAAAAGATATAAATAGGATACAGCAAGGCAACAGCATTGAAAAAGAGATAGGATATGTGATGATTAATGTTATGTGTCAGTTTGACTAAGCTAAGAATGTACAGATAGCTGGTAAAACATTATTTCTGGGTGTGTCTGTGAGAGTGTTTCCAGGAGAGATTAGCATTTGAATCGGTAGATGGAGTGAAACAAATCAGACTCACCAGGATCATCCAGTTCATTGAGAGCCCAAACAGAACAAAAAGATGAAGTAAAAGTGAATTATCTCTTCTTGCGCCCCTCCCCACTTCCTGTATTAGGACTTACATCATTGGCCTTGTGGTTATCAGGCCTTCAGGCTTGGACTGGAACTACACCACCGGCCTCCTGGGCCTCCAGAGCCTGGAGAGAGCAGACCATGGGACTTCTCAGCCTCTATAATTGCATGAGTCAATCACTTATAATAAATCCCTCGTAATAAATTTATGTTTATATATATCATATATATTTATAGCGTTTTAAAGAAATT
>NW_012115044.1:3706292-3781384 GCF_000951035.1 Colobus angolensis palliatus
AATGAACAAAGTAGTCATTTTTTTATATTTTAAATATATTTTATATATATGACATATATCCTATGTTTTCTGTTTCTCTGGAGAACCTTGATTAATATAGGGCAACATACCTTCCCTAAGATATTATCAAGGTTAGAGTTTTATCCCCAAATTCAGTGTACACTTGGAGAAGAATGGATTTTTGCCATGATGGATTAGGAAATTTCTAAATATTCTACCGACATAAACATCTTTAGGAAGATTCCAACAATATTTTACTCAATCTGGGCTGTCCCGAGAACCTTGTTTATGTTTTGCTTCATTTGAGGCATCCTGTTAAACACAATACCATATGTGTGTGCTATTCATTCTTATAGACAAATATAAAAAAAAATATTCATTTTGGCTTTAAGGAAGAGAATGAAAGAGCCTAACGGTGGGTAACAGAAGAGTCAGCATAAATTGGCAGCCAGTCAGATGAATCGAGTGAATTCTAGAAGAAGAGAAGACGATAAAGAGCGATTTCTCAAGTGTAAGTTAAGTCTAAACTGAAACTGAAGCAAGAAGACCAATAAGATGTATACGTAATGACAAGTGACAAGTGATCACTGTAACGATTTTCCTGGAATGGAGTCTTGCTAATCTCTCTTCTAAGTCTAATACCAACTGTTCTGGCTCTTGTAATGTTCTTTGAAATGATATGTGTGTAAGCACAAGCAAGTGCATGTCAAGAAGGATTTTTTTTAAATGTTTCAAAAAAACCAAAGCAACTACTGGTTAATCATGGTTGTTATTTAGAGACATGCTTATACTTTAATTGTAATTTTTATTTATGATTAAACAAATGTATTAGATATAGGTAAGTGTTTTACGTGGTATGGGTTGGTGGGTGGGGTGCCTCCAAAATAAAACCACAAAGTACCCCTTTATCTCAGACTCAGAAAAATTTGCCTCTTGAGAGCAAAATCTGTTATATTACAGATTTTATAAATGCCTTAAAACAACAAAAATAAGAATTGAACTCCATGTCCTCTTCTTACTCACTTTGAGGTCTTTTCTGGAGTCAAGAGAAAAACAGTAAAATAATACTAAAATTATTCTGAACAAATGCTTCTCTTACAGTCTCAAGACACAGTTGCTGTTTTGCTCACCTCACTCTTATTACCTGACAAGTTATAGTGGGCCAAATATGTTTGACTGTGATCACATTTCCTGGCTTTCTTTCGTTCCCTTTTCTTTATCATTAAGCAATCATTTTAGTCATTCAAGAGCTAGATCAAATAATACCTTCTATGTAAAGCGTTCTTTGACACTCCACTCCCTAATCAGAATCAATTTTTCCCTACGAAGAATTATCATAATACTTTCTTTATATTTCTCATCTTTTCATCTCTGTTTTTTCACCTCAGACTCCTTCCCACTCCCAGCATCAGGAAGTCAGATATCACAAATTATTCTATCCCAAAGAGCCTAGAAAATGGAGGGAGAACTAGAAGAAGTAACTGAGGGAAGGAGAAAGGGTGAAGAAGAAGCAAGTATTAGTAATAGCTGAGATGCACTGAATGCTCATGAAAGCCAAAATATTATGGTAAGTATTTTGCATATTCACCTCATTTAATCAATTACTAGCTATGTACCAAGAACCTTACATATGCCACTGGAATCTTTTTGTTTGTTTGTTATTTGTTACTTTATTATCTATCTGCTCACATTTTAATTTTCCTAGAGAACATATGACATTTTCAGAATTTGCTGGTCAGCATCTTCTGCTTCAAGCTTGGTGAAGGATTTCCATTTCAGGGCATCTGTAACCTTTCCTTCCCCTAAATGCCACCTCTCTCAATGGATTCTAGATTTATATACCACTTCTTAGGGTCTCCGCCTGGTGCTGATTTATTAAATATAGACTTCTCTGTTCTGGTCTCTACTTAGTAAAATGTTTATTTAACATCTCCCCTTTAAAGGATTTTCTCATTCATAAATCTATGCATGTAAAATAGTCTTAATACCTCCTATGCGACCAGCAGTAAGAATAGCAGTGAAAAGATTAGAAAGAACTCTGAACTTGAAGTGAGATTATCTAGGTTTGAGTTCTGCTTCAGCAAGTCAAATTAGAATGAGAATGAGGCAGTTACCTAGTCTTTATGATACTTAATTTTCATTTGAAAATATGGAGATAATATAAATCTACCAGGTGAATATTTTCTGAAGACAAAATGAGATAAAAGATGTGAAAATCCATTGTACGCTGCAAAATTGATTGCACATGGAATGTGGTACTTATTGATAAAATTATTTCACATACAATCCAAAGAAGAGCTTCATTATTAATCAAATATTTATGGTTAAAACAAAATAACATATACCATTATTTTTTAATTCTCACAGCAACTCTTTACATTCAGTTACCAACATCACCATTTTATGAACAATGAAAGAAAGACTCAAAGAGGTTAAATAACTACCCAAATTCATCCAATCAACAAGTTAGAAAAGGGAGATAAAGCCAAGTCAGAATGATTTCAAAGCCCATGATCTAAACAGCCATGCAACACTATTCATTTGTGGAGATTTGAGGAATTTGGGAGATGTAATCTGACTGTTAACAGTACATGCTCTTAGGATAAATGATGATGGGAACAGGTAGGATAAACTGCCTACCCTGGAGACTGAAGAGATAAACTGCAGTGATGAGAAAAATTAGAGAAGATGATGCATAGGCAGTGACAAGATGGAGAGGTTACTCATGTGTGTGATAATAGATAATAACCCCGGGCTATGGAGTATGACTCAGAGTTTATTCTGGTACAAAGCTTAGTTCCAATCAAGATGTAATTTCACTTTTTAATTACACCAATCAGAACGCTGGTTAACTCCAGGTATAAGCCTTGTCTCATGTTGATCGACAACTAGGAGGCAGTATCAGAATCTCCAGGGCCAGCCTGTGAGATTTCTTTGGGCTTCATCAAGCCAAAAGAAAAGCCTAAGGTCACTGAAATGTCTCCTTGTAGCTTTCTCTATGAATCCTGCTAATACCTGGCCAGACCAAAAACCCATCCTCCATAAAGAGTGCTTGTTCGTAGGTGAATAAAAGGTCTGACACAATGGGCCACAATCTAAATGGCTTTCAGCTCCTTCCCCAGAAACAGCATCAGAAATAGGGCTGTCAATCACAGAGGAGCACTCTGGGGTCAAAGATACCAGCCCTTAGTGAGGTAAAGCACTCTTGTTTGGGGAAGAGTTTCTTAGAATGACTTTTGGTGTGTGATGTTCCAATCTAAGAGTTTCTAACTATGAAGACTCCTGTCTTTCTTCAAATCTTAGTTCATACTTCCCTAGGAAGGTAATTATGTCATATAACACCTACAACCAAAACAACACACGAAACATTAAAAACAACAGCAGCCACAGCTAACACTTACTGAGCAATTAGCATGATCTAAGAACTCTTTTATGTGATTCATATCAATTAACTCATCATACAGATAACCACATACAGATGTGGGTATATGAATACAGATATAAATATTCTATAGCTCAAACTCACCTTAATCCTCATCTATTATCTATGTGTAAATTATCCAGTTATCAGATAGAATTGAAGAAACCTGAATTCGGGAGCCTACAAGTTCTAGGTCTGGGGACATCTTTGTCTATAATTATGTGACAAAATCTAGTGTGGAATTGGAGCAAAACTTTCAGAGTGTTTCTAATGTTGGACTGTGGTAGGAACTGGTTCACTTTAGGGAATGTCACTTCACATGGGTAATTTGAGATCATAAAATTCAAGATAAACCTTTAATCAAAAATAAATTTTAAGGGAAATTATTGTTGGCTGAGAAATAAGATTATAATCATAACTTTATGCTGGGGAATACTTGGGAAGATTTTAAAATGAAGAGAAATTCTAAATAAAAGGGATTATAAATAGGAACAAACTTGCTACAATAATTCGACTGCACAAAGAGTTTCTGGTAGCTAAATAAAATATTTTACTGACTTCTCACCCATTCACCAACCAATATCACTTCTATATAACGTCCGTATTTCCAACTGAGTCATCTAAATACACTGATTCACATTCAGCTAGGAAAACATGTTCCTTGGATTCAGACACCAAGGGTTCAATATTTTAGGACAGAACTCAGGAGGAAATGATGCAACACTTGCTTGTTATATTGGCAAGGCCTCTTTGCAACCCCAATAAAAAGTCATTTGTGCCAATGTTAGTCTTTTAATTTCCCTATCAATACACAGCATAACATATGTTGCAAATTGTTACCCTCACTCTCCAAATGTCAGCTCTAATATTGCCTGATGTCATAGCTATTTACGTCACGCCTATGAAAGTTCTAATACACTTCGGACTATCTGTATTAGTCTGTGCTCACATTGCTATAAGGAAATACCCAAGACTGGGTAATTTACAAAGGAAAGAGGTTTAATTAACTCACAGTTCCGCATGGCTAAGGAAGGCCTCAGGAAACATAATCATAGCAGAAAGCAAAGGGGAGGAAAGACACCTTCCTCACAGGGCAGCAGAAAGAAATGCAAGCGGGGTAAATGCCAGACACCTGGAAAACCATCAGATCTCGTGAGACTCACTATCACGAGAACAGCCCTGGGGAAACTGCCCCCATGATTCAATTACCTCCACCTGGTCCCACCCTTCACACGTGGAGATAATGGGGATTCAAGAGGAGACTTTGAGTGCGGACACAGCCAAACCATATCACCATCTATTATTTATACTAAGGTCAACTTCACTCATTAGACATACTTTCTAGTCTATGGATGCCTACTTGCAGGTTGACCAATGAGGTACACCTCTAGCTCAATAGTTTTTTGTGTTTTTTTTTTTTCTAGCTTAATAGTTTTTGAGAAGAAAATACAATAACACAGAAATGAAGTTAGACTATGAGCTCATGTGTGTAGATTTTGCTTCCTGCTGCTTCAGCAAAACTCTACATACAGACAAGCCGTTAGAGAAAAGAAGGTAATACTAGAAATATATTGACAGATATTTGCATGAAACACGAGAGACTTTCGTCTGTTTGGTCATTATATCAAGATCTTACATGGAAGTAATTTTTGTTTTATTCTGTGTGTGTCTATATGTATGTGATATATATAGGTATGTGCATGCATGTACATAAACATCTATGCATAAAATATATATGTGTATCTTTTTTAATATTTACAAAACTGAATCTGGTTGATGGATAGCTAGAAATTGCTGAAAAGGGGAGAGATAATTTCACTTATTACAATCCTGGGTTTTAAAACATGACTTCTATAAGAAATAAAATATTTTAAATTTTGACCTGGGATGATGCCACTACACTACGGTAATACTTTTAGGTGTTATGTATTATTTGCAGGAAAAGAGATCTTCAGTGTCTGAATTCACAATGACAAACTGTCTTTCTATATGTGTAATAATTCAAGAAGTGTAGGATATCAAATGAGTTCAAGGACTAGGGAACGGGGTTGACAGCTATCATTTCCAGTTGTTTCAACCAAAACCCTATTTAAATCCCCAAATGCAACTTAACTTTTCCACATTCCATTTTTTTTAAATTTGTAAATTGGGATTTAAAGTGTTTAACCTTCTTGGAGCATATTAAACAATTTCCAGTGACATTAGACCACAGTAATTAGTATTTGTAAAGAGATTTGGGAATCTGGATGAAAGTAGTTATAAAAGTGTGGAATACTAGAATTTCTGTGTACCAAGAATCAACTTTAAACAAAACAGAGATAGAATAACCTAAGAGGAATCAAAGAATCATAGCTACATAAACTCTTCAATTTAACAACAACAATATTTTTGTTGGTTTTAAAGCAGTATTTACTTTAGCAAATATTTTTTAAAATGTCAAATATATTAAGTCAACATTTTTGTAGATAGATACACTTGGGCTTTTTCTTTTTCTTCCCTGAAAGATGGGATTAGGCTGAGCAGTGGCAGCTGTCAGAAGCTCAAACTCCCTGCCTCCCAGAACGGGTACTTGTAATTAAAAGCTTAGCTCACCTTATCCTTCCAGTTTCCCAGGCGAAAAGTCAAAGCCTGCATTTAATTGCATATATATGTGTGCATGTTTCTAAAACAAAAGCTCCAAAGAGAGCCAGTGCTTGGGAGGAACAATGGCAAAACACAGACAAATATTTGACACAGAATCAAAAATGGAGGGAAACAGAAAAGGGGATAATGAAACAACAGAAATGTGGCACTTAGTTCCCTTTTGGTTTGTTACCACTTAGAATAGGAAGTACTTGTTTACCATTTCTACTTAGACAAGCAACGACAAAAACAACAACAACAAAACAAATATGCTATATTTGCCTGAAGATTTGCTATAAACATATTCTATTTTTTGGTTGGTGTATTTAATCAGTTCTGTCAGAACATGGATTGGAATGTGTTCTGTTGAGGGAAAGTCAGCATCGACTGTGTTCCGTGGAGCCTATCTGGGCTATAGAAGTGAGGTTGGGTGGATTATTAGAAGGGTGTTCAGTGGAGCCAATTTGGGCTATAGAGGTGAGGTTGGGTGGATTATTAGAAGGGTGGTCATTCAGGAATCAAGATTTTGACCAGTGTACAGAGAAAACAGGATGCAGATCTCAGGAACTCAGGACCAAGGGCCAGACCAAAGTGTTTGTTTAAGCAGAGAAAGGACAGCAAGAAATAGAGCTTCTAGCAGAAACTAATAAGCAGGCGGAAAGAGGCGGGGGCATGGTAGTCATAATCATGGGAAACTGGAAATCACATAGTGAAAAATTCAGTGTCTGAGAGGATTGCATATGGAGCCTGTAATACTCATTGGGTAAGAAAAAGTCTTTTGATTGGATACAGAGACCATATCATGAAAATCTTTAGCAAATTGTACCCATTGATGAGTCCTGCCCTGGGCTGGGACTGAGAAACAAAACTGGAGGATTATAGTTCAAAAAGGGAGTTAAGAATTATCTAGGCTCACAGTGCCCCAGGCAAAGTAGGTTTTTATGAAGCTACTGCTTGATAAGGATAAATGAATCCTCTTTGTATACAAGTGAAGCAACTGTGTCTCAAATAGGAGAAATGACCATCAAAGTTAAAATGTTAGAGCATAGTCACAACTAGATTCCAGCTTTCTCCCAAGGTTAAAACACTTAGCCCTTCATTCAGTCACCTAACCCTAGAGAGCAGTATGAAGATTTCCTGGAGCTGAGGGCTAAGTAAGGCCTGATTTTGAGGTCACCTAGGGGACAGCAAGCCAAGGCTTTTATGAACTGTCACTGAACGTACACTAAAAAGACAAAGCAGTCACCCTTTGTACTCAGATGATGGTGAAAAATGCTTTGGTCATTATTAATTGTATGGTGGTAGGACTTTCCATGGTACAGATTTGGAAAAGGTGTTGTTCAAGAAACTAAACTGCTGAAAAAAGCATAAGGTTTTAAAAACACTAGTATCTAGGGGACACTGAGATGAAATGTGCCTGTGGAAACCAGAGCTACAGAACACTAATTCTTCCCTGGAATAAGTGAACAGCCCAAATTGGCCTCCCCAAATGGATATTTTAATTTCCTTGTTTGCTTCTCAAAGTTCGTGTAATCCTTAGAGATCTGGCCTGATTGACCTCTGGTAAAATTGCTGAAGTAAGTCACCTACTTCCCATCTCAAGGTCTCAACCCTTTCCCAAATATTCATCCTGCTCAGTCCCCTGCTCAGACTGCAGCAATTCATTCCTCTGAGGTATGTATTGATATGACTGATTATCCTTCAACAGAGTGAGTCTTTTCCTTCCGTCTCTTCCTTCCTTCCTTCCTTCCTTCCTCCCTCTCACTTTCCCTCTCACTCTCCCTCTCCCCCTCCCTCCTTTATACCCTCCTTCCTTCCTTCCAAATAGTGTGCATTTCACATGTCAGTCTTTCAATAGACAAGGAAAGAAATTAATAATTGAGAAAACTCAGTCATAGGCAGAATGAGTGCCCAACAACAAAAAAGCAATGAGAAGTAGTATACATAGTCCTTTTATTGCTCCTCAAATCACACAATGAAGGTAAAGCCCTACTTTATCTTTTGCCCTGGAATTACTGAGAACTAACAGGGGAACCTACAGGCAGAGCTCCACTAAATAGTTTTTTTTAAGGCAGGGGGCGGTAAGTGGGGAGATGAGCAAATTTTCACTGGGCTTGAAAATGGGAAAATTAAGGATAACTGCTCTAGTAAATTACCAGTTGAGACAGAGGCATTTATTGTTTTACATCACTGCAATTTGGACTACCGCAAGGCATTTTGATAAAATGTCCTAAACTGAAAACCGTATTCATCCCCTTATATTTTTTCACTTGTTTTGCAGAAAACCATTTCTCTCTTTCAATATCAACTCTCAAGTTCTGCATCAAATTCCAGTTTTTAATATCATCTCAGAATTTCTATTTTTTAGAAAATAATGTTTGTTATTCTGTTCTCGCTCATTCTTTCTTATCCTCTTCTAAGAACTAGAAGATCTTGTCTCAGAGTAGATTGCTCAGTTCTCTGTGGTATATTCTCTGCTGCAAAGGATACACTATACCTCTACTACCAGGGAACATTAGACCACAGGTTTATTGATTTCTAGTTGTTTAGCCAGTGTCTCCTAGCAACTGTTTTATGAAAAAGGGAAAAAGAGTTTTTCAAGTTATAGAATCTCTTAGATTACAAAATAGTATAGAACTTTAAACTCTTTCAGCAAACAAAAAGGAAACTACATCGAACACTAGAAAAAGATAGAAGGAAACAGAAAACAAGAGTAGAAATGGAAGGTCTTTCCCACCTAAGCTCTGTATGGGTTTATCTCTTTTTATTGTACGTGTGCTATGATGGTCGTGTTGTATAGACACATAGCTGTTTTTCTGATGTTTTGTAGGACCAGGGCATTGGTTGATAGGTGCGGTCAGGAAGGAAACTCTAAATTGTTGGGAAAGGGACCCGCAGTTAGGTGATAATAAGGTTGGCCTCTGTATTGGAGGGTGTCTCGGTGTATAGGGATGTAGTACTGGTTACTGGCTACTAAGATACAGAAAGATTCAAGAAGGACCAAATATTTTGAATAAATCAATAAGCTAAGAGAGTCAGATACAGTTTTTCAAATCAGATTTATCTCAGCAAAGAATTTCAGATTGATATTTCCAGTCCATATATGGACTCCAGGGAGTTCATGAATTTTATAAACACATAAAATTTTTTGCATGAGTGTTTATGTGTAGTTTAATCATTAAAATAATCTATGATTTACATTAGATTCACAAGTGCCTATACAGCACACAACAGAAAAATGACATGTATCCTCTGTTGATTTTTGTTAGTAGTGTGTTGGTTATATATTACAGACTTGTCTCAGCTATGCTATAGATATTAAATGAAAGGCTAGGACAAATGTGTTAAGAGAAATCAAGCCTCATGAGCATTATTGAATTGGCAGCATTATTAGTAAGAAAATCCATTGGGCAGGTGGGTCTCAGAGGCAGACTGGCACTGTGGAGTTTAGTTCTTCTTTCCCAGTAATAAAGTATCTTATCAGTGCCAGCCTTAGTGATTTGGTGTTACTTTTACACAAAAAGGTAGCTTTTTAAAATGTGAGGCTAAAAGGATTCCCGTACATAGTGAAATCCATGGAACTAGATGAAAATTATATGCAAATTAAAAGCCAATTGGCAACAGCTATTTTCTTTTCGCAGAGACCATGAATTTTTAAAATATTGGATCTACACTATAAATATAATAAAATATTATCTTACCTCCATGCTATGGTTTGAATGTGTCAGAAATGTAATCCCCAAAGCAACAGTGTGGGGAGGTGGGGCCTAATGAGAGGTGATTAGGCCATGAGGGCAGAGTTAATGGATTAATACTATGATTTTAGAAGTGGGTTTGTTATAAAAGAATAAGTTTGGCCCCCTCTTCCTCTCTTTCCCTCTCTCACTTGCTCTTGATGATGCAGCAAGAAGGTTCCTTGATCTTGGAATTTCCAGGCTCCAGAACTGCAGGAAGTACATTTTTTTTCTTAATAAGCTACCTTATCTCAGGTGTTTTGTTATAGCTTCACAAAACAGACTAAGGCACTCCATGAAGAGATGATAATGAAAGTATCCTGGAAGCAACAATTGTTAGACTATCAAGGAAGTGATCACGCTAGGTTGCCTTAGTTTAGTCAACTATAAAAACTGGATATTATCTCCTCTACCTACTTCAAGTGATGGCTATAAAGGTCAAATGGTTCAATGAATGTGAAAGCACTTTATAAACACCAAAGGTGTTTGGTTATTACCTAGAGAGTGTGTGTGTGTGTGTGTGTGTGTGTGTGTGTGTGTGCGTGTTTATTAGTAATTAGATCTATTGGGCATTCTCTTAGTGGAAAGGGCAAATGGTTCAAACATTTGAAAGCACAATCTGGTAAAATAAATCATAAATCTAAAAATATATTCTGTGAGATTCAACAAATCAATAAGAATGTATTTAAAAAATATATATCAGAGTACAATCAGATTAACATCAAAGTTGTATTTTTAACAAAGTCCATAGATATGGTTTATAAGAACAAAAAACTGAAAACAACCACAATATTCTTTAGTAAGGAAATGGCTAAACAAGTAATAATAGTAATATCTACTATGGTCTGAATGTTTATGTCTCTTCAAACTTCGTATGTTGAAATTCAAACCCCAAAGGTGATGGTATTAAGAGGGGAGGCATTTGAGAGATGATTAGGTCATGGGGAGGGAGCATTCATGAAAGGGATTATAGTACTTATAAAAAAAAAAAGGCAAGAGAGAGACCCCTCATGCCTTCCTACCACCTCCCATGTGAGGACACAGCAAGAAGGTACTGTCTATGAACCAGAAAGCAGGCCCTCACCAGACACTGAATCTGCCAATGCCTTCATCTTGGACTTTCCAGGATTCAAAACTGAGAAATAAATTTCTACTGTTTATAAGCTACCCAGTTTATGAGATATTGTTATAGTAGCCCGAACAGAGAAAGACAACAGGAAATATAATTCTATGTAGCCATTACAAATGATCATGTAGATTTATCTTTATTGACATTAAAATCTCCCATAACCTATTTCTTACTGAAAAAGGAGAGTAAAATATGATACGACCCAGTTTTCTTCTACAATAGCAGAGAAAAATACTAAAAATATATTAAGCATTTTTAGTATAAAATATATAAAACATTTTAGTATAAAACATATAAAAAATGTTAAGAGTAGAGAAGGGTCTTATAAAAGATTATTATACTTTTTTCCTCTATACCTAATCCCCATTGATCTACTATGTATGTAGATTGCTTTAATAACCAGAAAACAGTGAACAAAGTCATTTTCATTTTGAATGAGAAAGAGAGTTTTTTAAGCTTTTCAAAGGCCCAAACAGCTCCCACCAACCACTGTCAAGATTCAAGTGTCAGCACAAGGAAGCACAAAATCTACGGTTTTATGTGACCTGAGAAGCACCAGCCAAAAACATTTCATCAGAAGTTTGGCATGTTCCCTACAAACAGTAACATCGAAACAGAAACTTAATTTGATTACATCATAGTCTGCTTTAAAACTTCCCTAGCAGAGATCAATTTATCAGATTAGGAAAGAAGAGTAGAGGCCTGAAGTATTGGATGGTGTTTAATAACGGTTTTCAAAGAAAATAGGAAAAAGAAAGGGCTAAGAAGAAAGCCCCAGCAAGGTTACTGGAAGTAGTCTGCAGTTCTTTGGGGGAAGTCAAGGACCTGACCAATAAAGTCAGAGAACTGGTAGTCTGAAAGAGCCAGAGCAGTGCAGGGACAGACAGCTGCTTCTCAACTTTGTCTTACATGGATATGTTTATCAGTGGTAGGAAAGCCAGCACCTTTCACGATTCATGGATCTGTTCCCAGGCAAATTCTCTTCATTCTTTTACATAGAAGGAGAGAAAGACTGTTTACTGGAAAGATCAAAGAGCCATGCATAGCAAGTTTTTCTTACATAAGACTTGAATTCCAATCTGTATGATAGCGATGTAAAGGATGGGAATGGGAAAAGAAGTTCCATGTTTTAAGCCCTGAAAATACGACATCTCTTTTAATATAAATTACTTTTATTTAAAGTTCGCTATTACCATAAGAAATATGGGAGGTCTTCTTTTTTTTCTTGATGCTAAAACCAATGTACAATGAGGTTCAGTAACTTACTCAAGGTCAGCTGGATCACATATAGTATAAAAAAAGATTCTGATCTTAGTTGTGACTACAAAGCCAATGAGCTCTCATTCATTAATCCAATAATTCTCATCAAGTGACTGACTACTGTATGCCAATCACTACGCTAGGTGCAGGGACTAGATAGCCATGCTGTTTGTCTTCAAGAACCTCATAGAGCAGTTGAAGAGTCAGTGAGGACAGTGTTATCAAATACTTGGAGCTATACATTAACCAGGTTCTTTATACAATTTCCTATAATTATACAGGAATACTTGTACTGAACGTTGTTATCAGAGCTCTATTTTACAAATACTTACACTGAGAAAGTCAAATAATTTCAGTGAGATCACAAATGGATTGGGAGGCCCTGACGTAACATACCCCCCTTTCCATTTTTGTGGCATTTGTGGTTAATATACAAATTAGTACTTGCATGAAAACCCAGATTATTTTAACTTTATATTACATATGCAAAACATGTGCCAATTTGCTTTCTAATGTGTTGATAAATTTTATATTAATACTCACTAATATAAATTTGCAATTTAATCTAAAGAAGCTTAGATCAACTTGTAAATTTGGATTGAAACAGATGACACTTAAAAAAACCTTTAGTTAGGAAAAATTTGAAAATCTAAGGAACGTGTTTTAACTTAGCAAGTAAGCATATTAACTGGCATTTAAAAATATAGAAACAATTATCATGCAGAGTCATGTCAATGTGGACCATGCTCACTACACTGAATTACAGAGTAGTCAGAATATGTCCCCATTCCAAATCTATAGCCTGGATTGCAGAATGTTTATAACATTACAGAAAAATACTGTATAATTAGGTGTGGCTTCCTTAAACAATAGAGTAAAATAGAGAATATTTGTGTCATATTTACCTACGGAATTAATTTCTTTCTTTCCTTCAATCTTTTGGTGTGCTTTGTTTTGTTTTAAATTATATGTCTGCTATCCTAGGAACCCTAAAAAGAAGATATGAGATTTTCAAACAAGAGGACATCCATTCCCATCTCTGTATAAATGAAGAACTAAACAGGGAAGAAGAATAAGAAAATAAAAGCCTAGATGTTCTTACCATTTTCCCTTTTGCAAGACCTAATGTACAGAGATGAAATATAAATGAAGGTAGGGACCTGGATAGCACCCTCCCCTCCTGAATTCATAGCTGCCCCTCATATCTGCCTGTCATGTTGGTCAGGGGTCCCCACTGTGAAAGATCTGAACTGAATATTAATGGCACTCAAAACCCAACTCCATTTCCTTTTACTTCTAAGTTCTGAATTCATTAGTACCTCAGGCTCACTCAGTACCCAGCAGCACTGTATGATGTATCCAAGTTAAAAATTAAAACACAATAAAGGTGCCTTTCAATGGTAAGTCAACAATGTTGCCCACAGAAATGGATTGTTAGAAATCACACCTAGGAAAAAAGAAAAAGAGAAATCACCTATAGAATCTTATTCACTATTTCATATACTCCTTTTCTGTAGTGTCTGCTAGAATGAAAGCTGCTGACTTTTACACAGACTTCTTAACATTCACCAAAGGCGGTATGGAGCCTGACACAAGAATCAACACAGACCTGAAAAGCCCCAGAAAGGGCAGGAGAACTTTCCAGCTGCGATAAGATGAGCTACTTACTTAGTAGCACTTCCTAAACCCAAACTGCTAGTGTGATGTGTCTAACTGCTCGGTGTCAGTACCTTGTCAAAGAGATGGCTACCACTTGACATGTTTTTAATTTGCAGCTTTCTAGTGCTATTTGGGAATTAGAAAGCCTTTTAAAATTATGTAGTCATTTTCCCTTACCAAACTAGTTCTAATTTCCTGCACGAGGTGTGCAAAGTGTACACAGGGGAAATGTCAGTTTGGTGCTCAAAGGCTTGGGAGTAATATCACGCAGGATGGCAGTTTAATCACCACCATCCAGTTCAAGATTCCATCAGGCTTGTGACTTCCCAAGTTCTAACCATCTATTAAGCTCCACAACTTTTACAAAGGCAGAAAGGAAAGAGGGGTACATGCTGAGGAACGATTTATTGGAATTGTAAAGCTAGGACAGCACAAAAACCCCATAAATATTCTTCTTAATGCTTTACTTTATATGACAGCCTTCGAGTGATATATTGTCTGATAATTTTCAAGATGGCTATATAAACACTTTTTTTTTTTTTTTTTTTTTTTTTGCTGCAGCCTAATACATGATGAAGTCTCTGCAGGCTAATATATGGAATCAGGGTGTGTTCCAGTGTACACATTCCTGATAATAAAGATTTCTGTACCTAAATAGCTCTGTCTTTATACAGTAGGTTTCTTCTTATCATCAAAAAGCAAAAATAGATGAAGGCCAAAAAAAAAAAAAACAGTCAATGATGCTATATGGCACTAGATGGCATGGGTTTCCATTCTTACACAGCTATCTTGAGTATCTGAGATTTTCTGCATAAACAGAACTCACAATATTAGAATCTCTTTTCTCATCTTTATGGGCCTCTACACCATAGCCAAAGTTTTGATAGTGCCTTTTAAACTAGATGCTTAAAATTAGACAGATGTTTAATTTTTCTTGGTAAGGCAGCCATCAAAGATAATAAAAGTATAATAACCTCGCAGAAAGATTCCTAGGGATGACTGAAATGAGATACTATATTATAATACAAACAAGTGTTTCTTTTTCTGCTTCTGAAAAATTGCTAGAATCTGATACTTTGCATAACTCTAGCCTGAGTTTTGCCCTGTAGCGTAATAGTGGAAAGAAGGAAGCTATCTGGAAACAATAAAACAAAGACTAGAAAGAATAATCCTAGGGTAGATGTTATAACTCAAAGGGAAGAGGGTGTAAAGTTAAAATTGCTAGATCTAGTGTAACACAGTGAATCCTCCAGGCTAGATCTGGTTTCCCAAAGTTCTGCTTTAAAGGAAGAGAAGCAAGAAAGCTGAAACAGGGATTGGTTTAGTATCTGACATTAGGTGAGGGAACTGAGCCATGCTGTCAGGGAGTTCCACAGGGATTAAAGCAGAGCCACAGCCAGTAGCTGAGGATGCAAAGAGTAGGAACTAGACCCTGGAGGAAGAGACCTGCGGGAGCAGAAAGGAGGGGAGAGCCCTAGAAAACTTACCTTGTGGTTGAGGTTTATTACAAGGGGTCCAGGAGGGCAGGCAGCTCAGAAGAATGGAATAGAAATGCAGAGGGGGCCGGGCGCGGTGGCTCAAGCCTGTAATCCCAGCACTTTGGGAGGCCGAGACGGGCGGATCACGAGGTCAGGAGATCGAGACCATCCTGGCTAACACAGTGAAACCCCGTCTCTACTAAAAAATACAAAAAACTAGCCAGGCGACGTGGCGGGCGCCTGTAGTCCCAGCTACTCGGGAGGCTGAGGCAGGAGAATGGCGGGAACCCGGGAGGCGGAGCTTGCAGTGAGCTGAGATCTGGCCACTGCACTCCAGCGCGGGCAACAGAGCAAGACTCCGTCTCAAAAAAAAAAAAAAAAAAAAAACAGAAATGCAGAGGGAAGAAGGGGTAGGGTGGTTAGAGAAAGAAAGCTTAGCTTGATGCTGATGTAGTCCTTGGGAGAAAAGAGACACCTGGCATAGGGCTACAGACTAATTTTCTTATTCCTGCTGGTGGAGAATTAGTTTCTAATATACCACTGGGCCTGAATCTTAATGATTGAGGCATTAGGCAAAGCTGAGCAATCTGCTGGGAGCTCTTCAGTAGCCACAGCTGGGAGTACAGTGGCAGGAACTGACAAAGAAGTCCATACATAGCGGGAATCTTTTTATTTTAGGAAATTTAAAAGAAATGGGAGAATCCATTTAATGGAACACATTTTATGCTTCAAGAATACACAAAACTTAACTATTTAGAGAAAGAGAATATGTGCAGTGATTCTGAATGTGTGTGTGTGAGAGAGAGAGGGAGAGACAGACAGTGCCGTGGAGCAATCACAGCTCACTGTAGTCTTGACCTCCCTGGCTCAAGCAGTCCTCCCTCCTCAGCCTCCTGAGTAGCAGGGACCACAGGTGTGCAACCAACACACCCAACTAAATTTTTTTTTTTTTTAAAATGTGTAGACAGGGGTCTCACTATATTGCCCGGCTTGTCTCAAACTCCTGGGCTCAAGGGATCCTCACCTCTTGACCTAAGTGCTGAGATTACAGTAGAGCAATTTTAAAAATTCAATTGCAAATATGTAAGCCACATGTGCAAGAATTATTCTGTAAGGTATAACATGAATTCATTTTGGTCGGACCACACTTTAAAATAAAATGTTTTCTAGGGAATATCTTATTCCAGGTCTCAATCTGCTTTTAATATCAGGAATAAATGTGATATTTTGACCATTTTCTCACTTATAAAATAAGAATTTGGGGAGAGGAGGGTGTAGAAGTGCTAAAAATATTATCTCCAAGGTCCCTTCCAACTGTAATGTTCTGTAACCCCATGACTCACTCATTCTTGTAGCACATTGACCCCACCAAAGGATATACCTTTAAGCAAAAGTAGCCTATTTGTGAAAGGACTGTTGAAGCAGAAACTCTTTGATGTTTATTTGGTTCCTGGGTGTAGTTAGCCAATGATGAGGAACCTGGAACCTCTCCCAGATTTTTCAGATCATGCACTTGTCGGGAAGATGGTGGAGTTAACTTCAGAGAAGACAAATTCCTCTAATAACAAGTCAGATGCATTTTGTACTAATTTATATTAATCGAATCAGAATCTCTTCTGGAAAGGCAGATGTTGGAAAGCCTAAGCTAGAACAACTGATTGATTTGGTCAGGATGCTTCCTAATCCCAATGCTTCCTAATCCCATCTAGGCTGCTCAAATTAACATAGGATCAGTTTTGTTTGTTAAAATGAGCTCAGTTTCCCAAAGGTCTTTGAAGAAGAAAAAAAGATGACTTTTCTAGCACCAAAGCTGACAAACACTATGTAGATATTGATGATTTGCATTTATTGGATCAATTAAATATACAGTCATGCATTGCTTAACAATGCAAATACATTCTGAGAAATGTGTTGTGAAGCAATTTTTTCATTGTGTGAACATCAAAGAGTGTACTTACACAAAACTATATGGTAGAGCCTTCTATTGATATAGGCTGTATAGTGTAGCCTATTGCTCCTAGCCTACAAACTTGTACAGCCTATTACTGCACTGAATACTGTAGGCAATTGTAACACAATGGTAAGTGTTTAAGTATCCAAATATAGAAAAAAAACACCATAAAAATACAGCATAAAAAATGGCATCCTTGTATAGAGTCCTTACCATGAATGGAGCTTGCAGGACTGGAGATTGTGCTGGGTGTCAGTGAGTGGTAAGTGAATGTGAAGGCCTAGGACACTACTATTCACTACTGAAGACTTTATAAACACTGGACACTTAGACTACCTTACATTTTAAATTTTTTCTTTCTTCCTAATAAATTAACCTGAGATTACTGTAACTTTTTTTACTTTATAAACTTTTAATTAAAAAAAAACTTTTCAACTCTTTTGTAATAACACTTAGCTTAAAACACAAATATATTGTATAACTATACAAAAGTATTCTCTTTATATCCTTATTCTATAAGCATTTTCTATAAGCATTTTCTATTTAATTTTTCTTTTTAAGCTTTTTTGTTAAAAATGAAGACACAAAACACACATTAGCCTAGGCCTACACAGGGTCAGGTTCATCAATATCACTGTCTTCCACCTCCACGTCTTGTCCTGCTGGAGGTTTTCAGGGGCCGTAACACACATGGAGCTGTCATCTCCTATAATAAAATGCCACCTTCTGGAATACCTCCTGAAGGACCTGCCTGAGGCTGTTTTACAATTAACTTTTATATAAGTAGAAGGAGTACACTCTAAAATAACATTTTAAAGTATGGTAAATAAACCACTATTATAGTTGTTTATTATCATTATCTAGTATTATGTACTAAACAGAATTGTATGTGCTATACTTTTTTATGAGACAGGCAGCACAGTAGGTTTGCTTATACCAGCATCACCACAAACACATGAGTAGTGTGCTGTGCTGCCACATTATGATGGCTTCCGCATTATGAGGCCACAGACATTTTCAACTCCATTATAATCTTCTGAGACCACTGTTGTATATGTAGTCTGTCATTGACCAAAACATTGTTAGGGGGCACATGAATAAGAATGTGTTAAAATTATAATATCTTGGATATGTTAGTTAAATAAAATACATTATTTAAATTAATTTTCTCTTTTTAAGTTTTTCTTAATTTGACCCTAGAAAATTTGAAATTACATATAGGGCTCACTTGTGTGAATTATATTAAAATTTTGTTGGACAGCACTGATCTACAGTCTGGTTGAGACAAAACAAGTAAACCGGAAACCCATGAGATAGTGTAGTAAGTGCCGAAAGAAGTCACAAGTCAAATATAACGGCAATTGGGAAAGAGTGTAAGTCATCAGGCAGGGATTTTCCAACTCTCTGCCCAGCAAACCTGTACATTATGAGAAATCCACACCTAACTTTTGGAATCTCCTGTTGGCTACAAGTAAGTAACTAACCTCTTGCCTAAGAGTAATGGTTTGTTGTGCTTTGCTTTCTTTCCATAGACCTATTGAGTAAGAGTTTATCCCTCTCCTGTATTCATAATCTTTCTTCTGTATCTTCCTCTGGACTATCCAAACTTATTATTTCCTTCATAACATAAAACATACTTTTCTCAATCCATATTTACTTTGGCTACCAATGTCTTTCTTTTCACCCCTTCATGGCCAGTCTTCTTATAACAGTTCTCACTTGCAGTGTTACCATTTATTTCTCAGTCTCATCTCAACCCATGGCTGTCTGGCCTCACTAGTCAGTTCATTGAAGTACTCTTATTTTTAGAGCTCCTACTGATTTTGTTTTGGCTAAATCCATTGGGCATATCTCATTTCTCATCTTACATAACTTCTTAGGAGCGTTTAATTCTTGACTAGCCTGCCTTGTGTCTTGCCAGACTAGCCTTGCATCTTGCTAATATGCTATCAGATTCTCCTGGTTTTTCTCCCAGTTCTATGGCCATTCTTTCAACGACCTCACCATTCCTTAATTACCAATGCATTCCTCAGGATTGTTTTAGGGTCTCATTTTTGCATACTCACCTTGAGTGATATCCACACTCTGTTATTAAATTAGTGACCAACAATATATGGAAGATTCTCAACTACAAATTTTTAAACTAAATCTCTCTTTTTTCTTGACCTGTAAATCCAATTTTCTATTGGATAAACTTTGCCACTATTGCTCAAAAGCAACTGAAATAATTTTCCTAACAGTGTCAGCTTTCTTCACTTCTTTCGTTCATTTTATGCTCGGATTATTTGGAAATTATGTGTATTCCTCAAATATGCTGTGGCTTTTCTCACCTTTGGGCCTTAACACATGTTTTCCATCTGCATGGAGCCTTCCTCCCTCCTCCTTACTCCTTATCCTGGCAGGTGATAAATTCTTATTCTAGCTTTGGCAAAGATACTTTTTCTTAGAATCCTTCTTTCGTTGCTCAAGACTGGTCCAAGTTCCCTTTTTATGTGTCCCCATAAAACCTTATACTTCCTCCATTATTGCATTCTTTATACTTTGTAGTATTGCTCTGTTTCCTCTCCCTGGGCTTTGAAATTTCTGGAGGAAGGAGGCTCCTATTTCCAAATTAATCACCATTGAATTTCCAGCAACTAATGCTTATGGTGATTTATCAATAAAAGTCTGTTGTCCATGGAAAGAAGAAAGGAAGGTCATAGGGACAGAATGAATGATTGTGTGGCAGAGATGGCATTTGAGTTATATCTTAAAGATGACAAAATTTTATCATTTGAGGAAATGTTATTTTAAAAAATGGAAATAACAAAAGCAATTTGTAAAACATTGACAGGAACAGGAATATGTAAAAGACCTTATAGACCTGATTGGAAGCAGATCAAACATATATGGAAGCAATAATATACTAGAAACAAATTTTGTCATGACAGACCTTGAATGCCAAGCTAAACTTGTACTTCATTTTTAAATTAATGGAGGACAATGGAAGATCATAACAAGTTTTTGAGGAAAAAAATGACATGATTGGTGATGTTCATTTTTTAAAAGTAAGTAGTCATATATAGGATAAATAGGAGTGGAAGATTTTGATGTCTTTATAATAGCAAAAGCTAAACTCTGTCACTATACTTTAAATATCTGGGATGACGGAAAGTAGAAGGAAAAAACAGAATGGGTAATCTGAAGAGAAACAAGAAGGCTTACTGTCTGTATGAGGGCAGGCTTGATTTTAAACAATTGAAATCAAGCCAAAATAGGCCTTGAATCTAAGCCACAATTATCTGCAAGCATAAATTATCACTGAGAACTTCGTAATCCTGATAATGTGTAAATACGGCCACATGTGTTTGTGAAACAAACAACAAAACTGGTTTATATGTGTCTCCTGCAGTTGAATCAGCAGAGAGAGTGATAATGTTTTCTTATTTGGGACAAGAGAGATAAGTCTACAAAGGGTAAGCTAAGTATGATTTTCATCTAGGCACTAGGATTGTAGAATTGATGAATTCTCAGAAAATGGAAAGTGTTGGTCTTTCTCCCTTGAAGGATGAAGGGAAAGATGAAATACCTTTGAATAGTCCATCATAAAAGACAAGCTATTTTCTATATATCCTCTTCAAAATCAAACCATCATATAGGGTTGTATATAGAAGTTACTGGCTTGGATTAAGTACAGCAGATTACAGGAAGTGGCAAAAACTGTCAAGGGTCCTTCAAAAATGTAACTCTTCTCAACAAAATGTTAGGGTGCCCTGTCCTCCTCAAACATGCATTCTATATACTTCAAAATGCTTACCCTTAAGAAGTCATCTCTTCATTTTCATGAGGTAAGGAGCTTCAGGCTGATGCATAGAAAAGGAAAGAGGAAGCAGGAAGATCCTACCCCATGTGGAACTGTAATTTCAAATTAGCTGTCTTAAAATGCATATTATAGAGACAACTTCAGGAGGGCATTTTGCTGCAAGCTAATGGTCAAAGAGACATGAGGATCGGAGAACACAGTAGGCAACCATAGAGCCTGTGTTCTAGTATTGTTTCTATTTCTGCCACAAATGTTTCTGACCCAGGGTGAGCTGAATAGAAAATCTGAGCCTTTGTTTTCTGGTTCGAAACAATAGCACTCTTATAGCTGCACAATGTTCAAGATTCATCTAGATGTCACATTATTGTCTACTCAAAAATCTGTCTGGTCTTTGTTCTGGGTTCCTGGTACAGAGCTTCGAAAACTCTTGGAATTTCCTGAATGATAGAAGTATCTTGGTTATTCATGAGTCCTTTGGCTCACACCTGAGTTTACATTGAGATTCATGGTAGCCCCCAACATAGCTTCAGTATTGGCCTGGTTATCAGAAACATAAAGCATATGTTGAAAGAGTTGGGACTTTGGACCAGATTGACCTCCAGGCAGAGGAAGGAGGCTAGAGATTGAGTTTCATCAATTATGTCTATGTAATAAAGCCCCAATATAGACTCGGCACTGAGGCTCAGTGAAGCTTCCTGTTTGGTGAACACACTGTTGTTGCAGAAAGGTGATGTATCCTAATTCCACAAGGAGAGGACATAGAGGCTTTGCATTTTAGACCCTCCTAAACCTTGTCCAATGTGTCTCTCCATTTGACTGGTCCTGATTTTTATCCTTAATAATAAAACTGTAATTATAAGCATAGTACTTTACTGAGTTGTGTGTGTTGTGATAGTGAATTATCAAACCTGAGGGGCCCAGAGGACCTCCAGATATATAGCCATTCAGTGATAAGTGCAAGTGGCTTGTGGACTCCCAGTGGAAATCTGTTTCTAAAGTAAAGGCAGTCATGTTGGGGACCATGGCCTTAAACCTCTGGAGTCAGACACTAACTCCCCGTGTTTAGTGTAACAATTAAATTGCAGTACAACACTTGTCAGAATAAATATTATTTGCTTTTCCAAGGTGAGAGATAATTAATGCCAAAGAGGGGGGAATTCTTTCATATAACTCTTACCACATATGCTTGAAGGGAGGTATGACCAATACGAGACTGGCAAATTCTCACCTTGGGTTAAAGGTATATCTACTTATGAATCTGGTGATTTTTCTGACCTGGAGTAAATTTTAAGAAAAGAGTATCACAAATTTTTAACTCTGTTGCCCTTAGAATCTTTAAAAATGATTACCCATGAGTACAATCATTGCAAGTATGTTGAGAAGATTCTGGATCAGTTTGTCCAGTGTGGCATCTCTTGTATCTCACAGAGAAGCTAAGACCTGTAACATGAAACTGCGCTTGTTATCTGATAACCACTACTATGTTCTCACTCATATAAAACCTGCTGAATCATATTACAAATTTACAAGACCTCATTTTTATTCTTCCCATAGAGTTTGGGTGGGGGAAGGGAAAGGGGGGAAGGAGGCAGGAGTAGACATGCTATTAGGTTCCTGGTCTCATGCTACCTACCTCTCAAAAGGCTCAGAGATCAAACAGTAGTGAGTGATGAGAGACAAAAAAGCACCATCAGGTCTCTCTTTTGCTAAAGGAGTTTAGACTTTCAACATGATGAATTCTCTTTGATAAAAGAATAAAGAGATATGTTGTCTCTAGAGGAAGCTGCTGGGGGTCCCGTAGTCTTCACAATAGGCAAAGTGCCAGCTATCCATATCTCCTGACTTCTTGTTTTGTCTTTTCTACATGGCTAAAATGAAAGACACAGATGCACAATTCTACTCAAATGTTCTCTTTTAAACTACAGAGATAGACTGCTACCTCTCTCCATTTGAAGGATTGAACATTTATGAGAAAGAAATCATAAAAAGACAGTTTCATCAGAAGCAGCTGCATAATGGGGCCATGAGGCATGAATGGGACATGTGACCCTTTAAACATCATAAGAAGTATCTGTGCTATAGTTATTCAGCTATTTGTCCAAAGGGGCAAACTATACCATGTTCTTTTTTCTTTATTTCTGTAAAATTTTAATCAAATATTTACTCTTTAAATGATATCAGTAGCTTGAAAAAATTTAATCCTAGGTTAGTTAGTATTAACTTTCCTAGTAAGAAAATAAGTTTTCTTACATGCATCTGTAATCCTGGATTCAGCTGGGACTGCATAAGACCCTAGTACTTTACAGGGATATTGCTTGTATCCTGGGTGTTAAACTGCTTTTGGAATCCCAGTTAGTGTCACTGTAAGACTAATTACATCCTAAAAATGGAAATTTGAAATTCAAGTAGTCAGTCTTCACTCAACAAAGATAGCTATTGTTTGGAAAATTTTATCCATTCCAGTTTTCCAGATCTTCCTTCAGCTTCTTTTTATGCAGAGAAACACCCTTTTAGATAGAAGCAGAGAAATTCACACATCATATCCAGCCAAGGTCTACAGTAAACTATATTCACACTCTACTCCCTTACCCATTAAGTTTCAAAACATTCACAGCATTTGTGAAGTCACAGTTACTAGATTCTTATTTATACCAGAAAACCCCAATTCCTGGTCTTCACACATATAAAAACTTATGATTGCATTAGTTTATTGGGTAACGCATTAAATTGACTGTGACTCTAAATATGTGAGAATACATGATGGAAAATTTAGAGTTCAGACTCAAATTCTATAGAGTGGTCACAGTGTTGCTATGCATGCTAGTTAAAAATTATCTGCATGTGATGCTGGAGAGGATGTGGAGAAATAGGAATACTTTCACACAGTTGGTGGGAGTGTAAATTAGTTCAACCATTGTGGAAGACAGTGTGATAATTCCTTAAGGATCTAGAACTAGAAATACCCTTTGACCCAGCAATCCCATTACTGGGTACACACACAAAGGATTATAAATCATGCTACTATATGCTACACATGCACACATATGTTTACTGTGGCACTATTCACAATAGCAAAGACTTGGAACCAACCCAAATGTCCATCAATAATAGACTGAATAAAGTAAATGTGGCACATATACACCATGGAATACTATGCAGCCATAAAAAAGGACGAGTTCATGTCCTTTGCAGAGATATAGATGAAACTGGAAACCATCATTCTCAGCAAAATATCACAAGGACAGAAACCCTGGAACTTTAAGTATGATAATACAAAAATTATCTGCATGCTACTTCTAGTCACTGCATAATATTTGTGCATCTTTTTCTGGATTGCATTCATGTTGATGATTCAGAGTTATTAAAAGTAGACCTGAAAACATTTTTAGTCTTCTGTTCTACTCATGAACAGAGATGTTGGCCACACTTCAGTGTCCACCCTGAGCATATCTACCACTTTTCTTGTTGGTGACAATTATATGTAATTTAGAATGAAACAATCCCAGGCCTGCATCCCTCACTTTCTAGTCAGTGATCTTGGATCCATTAGTGTTAGCCATGTCCCATCATCACATTTAGGTTTTTGGGTTTTTACTCTTTGTTTTTTTTTTTTAGATGGAATCTCGCTCTGTCACCCAGGTTGGAGTGTAATGGCATGATCTCAACTCACTGCAACCTCTGCCTCCTGGGTTCAAGCGATTCTTCTGCCTCAGCCTGCCAAGTAGCTGCAATTACAGGCATGCACCACCACACCTGGCTAATTTTTGTACTTCCTAGAGATGGGGTTTCACTATGTTTGTCAGGCTGGTCTTGAACTCCTGATCTCATGATCTGCCCTCTCGAAGTGCTGGGATTACAAGCATGAGCCACTGGGCCTGGCCCACATTTAGGTTTTTATACATGTGAAAATGAGGATAAAAATATTTACTTTTGGGGATGATTGCATGGATTAAATGAAAACATATTTAAAAGCCCAACATAAAGATTCACCCATATCAAGTGCTCAAAACATGTAAGATTATTTTCAATGCAGAAAAGTCACAAAAAACAAATACATTATCTGAATAAAAGAGGGACAATTTAGAATATTTGAACCAAGGTCAGGAATGTTTTCTTTCTAAGTTGGTACTTGGTGTGCAAGTATGAACTTTTCCTTAATCTTCAACTCATCCATAAAGTTAGAAGCTCCTCCTTAGATATACAAAAGAGAAAAGGTTGGGAAGAAAGGGAATCAATGTGCCCCTCCATCCTCTACTATACTGTCATTTTGACTTAAATATCATCATTTGCATATTTTTTTATCTGAACTGAGAAAGGCCACCTTCTCACACCTAATCACCAGGAAGCAGCAGGCATCAGCGTTGGAAGCTTTTATCAATATGCCAATTTTTATTTTAGTTTATAATTTAAAAAGTGAGAGTGAAGTGACAGAGACGGTATCATTTCAAAGGTTTTTTTTTTTTAACATATTAAAAAACACTCTTTTTTTTGACACTGAGTAGGAGGAGGAAAAACATGGAAATGAAGTGGAAAAATAAAACACGAAGTAATCAGGATCCAGAGAAAGAAAAGGTGGCAATACCAGCCACCCCCACCTCCTTCTGCATGTACACAAACTATCAGAATGATTAAGGAACATAAAGTTAGAGGAAGCAAAATAAAAAAAGGGATGGGGGCAGAGATCTAGAAAGATAGAACAATATCCCCAGTTTCATTGCTTCAGTTAAAATCGTTGTGTAAAATGTTTGTTAAAGTTGAATGTTTATGAAGTTAAACTGGATGTTAGACAATCTGACTCTTGGAGTAAAAGTTTCCAATGTGAATAATAGTAATTTTTATTTAATGTAAAATGCAACACAGAGTTAATATTTATTTGAAAGCAAAGTTTGAAGTAGGCACCTAGAAATGTAATGAGATTGGATAGTAGTGTGATAACATCTGTGAACCCTGTCACTTATGAATAACCAATATAACGGGCACATATAACCACAATGTCAATTTCCTCTAAAGGATCTCCATATGTATTCAAAGGGACAAGACAGAATTTTATTTTCTCTTTATTTCCTTTTTTCCTCCCTCTTCACAGATGGTGAAGAAGGTGTGTTTATAAGACAGAGTCGAGTCAGACACTTTTTTGGCATAATAACTCATCAAAGTAGTGCTATGTGATCTGGTCAATATTAGCAAGAGAAAGACACATTCGTCCTACAGATGCATGGCTCTGAAGATTAGATCTTTCAGAAACGTCTATCAAAGATGCACAGTAAAGACTTGCCACCCACTTTCAGAATGATCTCATCACCTCAGGACCTTGGGGTGTACTTTCCTGGATGGAGCCAGCACCTATTGGCAGAACTGAAGATAAAAACAAATGACCAAGGAAAACATGAAAAGTGTGGAAAGAGAAGGCGATCCAAGAAGAGACTGTAGATGACCATTGACTCAAAGGAAAAAAAAATAAAAGAAAAAGAAGATTTTTCAGCATTCTTGTGTCTCTACCAAATCCAACTGCAGTCTGCATTCTTATCTGGCTTCACGGTTTACCATGAACTTCCCTTCTTCATGCCTCTACAGCATAACCCTTCTGGTCACCCTTCCTTAATCTTACATGCATGCTCTGCCTCCTGTACTTATCCTTTAAATATCAGTGTTTCTCAAAGCCTTGTCTTGGTTCTTCTGTTTTTCTCACTCTTAGAAACTTCACAGGACAGTGCTTTCTAGGCCCATGGCATCAACTACCAAATACATCAGATGACTAAAACACACACATACACACACATACACACACACACACACACACACCCTCAGATGTTTCCTGAGCTCCAGGCATAAATATCCAACTGCCTGATTAAATGCATACACACAGGCAATTCTGAAAATGAAAACGTTTAAAGCTAAAATTCTCTCCCTCAATAAATTTACTCCTATTTATCAGCATCCCAATAATTGCTCAAGTCTGATATTTAGTTATCTTCCATTCCACTTACTTTGTCACCCCTGAAATCCAACTGGTAACTGAATGTCATGGAATCTAGCTCACAAATCTCTCAAATCTTTCTACTTCTCTTCATTGTTACTATCACCAATGTCATCAAAGGCAACTTCATTTTCTCCTAGAGTACTAGAGTACCTTCCCAATTGGTCCCCTTTCACTGATGTTGCTCTCCTCAAATCCATTTTCTACTTTGCAGTCAGAACAGTACTTCAAAATCACACAATTTTGCATGGCATTTGCCTTTATAAGTCTTCAACATTTTTTCATTTTATTTCTAATGCAGTCCAACCTCTTCAGCCACACACACACACACGATCACTTCTCCATCCCCATCTCTAGCCTCTCTGTCACTCACAATATATTTAAGCAATAATAAATGCATTTTACATCTTCAAAAATGCCATGTATTTGCTTTCTTTTTTGCTTTAAATACTTTTCTTCTTTTAGCAACTGGATATGTGCCTAGCACTCAAAACAATGAAGTTTAGAGACAAGATGGGCTTTGCCACTTGCTAAGTGTTTTGTGACAGAGTTGTTTATATGAAGTGACCCTCAAATGCAGAAGGAACCAAGAAACCAAAGAAGGAGGGAGATGGGTCCAGCTTGTCTTCATATGGTGATTTTATTTGGGAACTGACAGAAGTGTGATCCTGAGCAGCCACAAGAGAGGCAGATCTCTGCATCACTACCCCCTAGACACAGAGGGTTGTATATTTAATAGAGCCAACACACTGAACATCATAGCTGAACCTGGACTACCTTAAAGGTGTTCAGAACATGTCAATAAGCCTATTGAGCATAATAATGTAACACAAGGCCTATTTTATAATAAAGTGTTGAACATATTATGTAAAGTATTAAATATTGTACAGAAGGTGAAAAACAGAATGCTTGTATGAGTATTTGAATGTACACTGCTTTTGTATGATCATAAAGTTGAAAAATAATAAGTCATGATGATAAGTCTGGGGCTGTCTGTGCATTGTACTGTGTTTTCACCTTGATTCATAAAAAGTTGTAATCATACGGAGAGACAGACAGAGAGGAAATCACTTCATTAAATAACAATATAACAAAATACCTTTTAAAGTTACTGAAGTATGTTTTGTTTATTTGTAAAAGCAATATTAATAAAAATTACTCATAAAAGTAACATACTATAGAAACATGGTCAAAGATCGCAGGATAGAGAATGCTAGCTGCTCACCACAGAGCCAACGAAAAACTCTAAAACAAGAAGTGAAGAAAGAAAACAAATTTCTATGAAGCAAATAGCCATAATTTCAACCCAAAACTTAGAAATAATGTTCCGTAAAAGCATATTTGGGAACTGCTATGGTTTGAATATTTTTGTTACCTCCAAAATATATGTGTAGAACTTTTTTTTTTTTTTTTTTTTTGAGACGAAGTCTCACACTGTCACCCAGGCTGGAGTGTAGTGGTGCTATCTTGGCTCACCGCAACCTCCGCTTCCCGGGTTCAAGCGATTCTCCTTCCTCAGTATCCCAAGTAGCTGAAATCACAGGCATGTGTCACCACGCCCAGATAATTTTGTTGAATTTTTAGTAGAGACGGAGTCTCACTATGTTGGTCAGGCTGGTCTTGAACTCCTGACCTCGTGATCCGCTTGCCTCGGCCTCCCAAAGTGCTGAGATTACAGGCCTGAGACACTGTGCCAGGCCATTTGTTGGACTTAATGGCTAATGTTATAGTATTAACAGGTGGGGCCTTTAAGGAGTATTTAATTCATGAGGGCTTCTCCCTCCTAGATGGGATTAAGTGCCCTATAAAAGGGCCTGATGAAGGGAGTTAATTCCTTTCTTCTCTTCCACTGTCTGCTACCTGTAGACATAGCATTCCTTTCCACAGGGAGATGCAGTGTTGAAGGCGCCATTTGGAAGCAGAAAGGAGCCCTCAGCAGGAAACCAAACCTGATAGCACCTTAATCTTGGACTTCTTAGACTCCGGAACTATGAGAAAATAAATTACTGTTCTTTTAAAATTACCCGGTCTGTGGTATTCTGTTATAGTAGCAAAAATGAACTCAGACAGAAATTGATACTAAGGAAGAAGGATGTTGTTATAACAAATACCTGTACGTGTGGAAACAGCTTGGAACCAGATAATGGGTAGATGTGGAAATGGTTTTGAAGTGAATACTGAAAAAAAGCCTGTACTGCCGTGAACAGAACACTAAGGATGATTCAAGTGAGGGCTCAAAAGAAGAGAAGAGCTGTAGGGAATGCCTCGGTTTTCTTAGGGATTAGTTAGGTGGTCATGACAGTAAAGACTATTCTGATGAAGTCTCAGATGGAAATGAAGAGCAAAGTATTAGAAATTGGGGGAAAGGCCACCCCTGTTATAAAACGAAAAATAACTGGACTGAATTATGTCTGTCCTAGTGATATGGACAGGAGGTGCAGAAGTACTTGGTAGAAGAGGGCAGTGTTCGGCCAGGGTCACACCCTCAAGTCTGGGACCACGGCCCAGAGTGAGAACATACATTCCTGTTGTCCTGCTTGAATGCTGCTTTTTGGCCCACTCCACCCCTCATACTGTACCCATAAAAATCCCAGGCTCCACTGGCAGAGGCACGACAGAGTAGCTGAGTGGCAGAGTGGAGCAGCAGAGGAGAGAAGAGAAGATGCAGCCAGATATTGGAGAGAAACCACTTAACTTCAGAGGGACGGCTTGACAGTGAGACCTCAGAGAACTGTCTGGCTGGAGAGGGCCGAACTCCAGGGAAAGACCACCTTCCTACTCCATCCCCCTTCCAGCTCTCCATCCTGCTGAGAGCCACTTTCATCGGCAATAAAATTCCCCATATGTACCATCTTCAATTCGTTCCTGTGACCTGATTCTTCCTGCATGCCAAACAAGAGCTCAGGATAAACACTGAGCTGAGCTGAGATGAGTGAACACTTGAGCTGCTAAACAGCTTCAGCTGTCCAGCTGTCCACAGAGAGCAAAGGTAAAAGAGCACACTGTAACACATGCCCTCGGGGGCTCCAGGGGCCACAGATACCCCGTAGACCCTGCCACAGGGCCTCACAGAACTCTGCTCCTGCTGGATCCCAGATGCACTCGTCTTGGCCCCTGCACCTGCTCACCTGTGTGCTCCCCCTCCCATGAGGGTTTGAGAGCTGCAGACTGAGTAAACAAGCAAACCCCTTCACATGTTCCGTGAACGGGTCAAGGGAGCTATCCCATTTCGCTAGTACTTTGTGGAAGGAAAAACTTAGGAGTGAGGAGCTAGGATATTTGGTGGAAGAAATCTCCAAGCAGCAAAGCATCCAGTGTGCTGTGTGGCTTAACTGGCTATAGTAAAATGTGAGAAGAGTCAAATGATATAAAGATGCAATTTATAATTAAAAGAAAAGCAGAATGTAAAAATTTGGAAAATCTTTAGCCTGATCATGTAAAGAATAAAAACAGCAAGTTCAGGAGAGAAAAACAAGGGCTTGGCCAAGCAATTGTTTAATAAGAGGATTAGTCTAGCTAGAGGAAAACCAGATGCTGTTCATCAAAACAACAAGAGAATGATCCTGAAGGCACTTTGAAGATCTTTGGGCTACCAGAGTGCTAGAGCCTTGAGGGCAGAATGGGTTCAGGGTAGGGTCCCAAGGCACCTGTAAGAATTTGGGGCTCACTGCCAAGGGTTGTCTCATGTTTCTGCTCCCTATATTCGAGGGCAGCACTACTCAGCCAACCTAGCTGTGGTTCAAGAAGGCTTAGGTGCAACTCAAGCTGAAACTCCAAAGGGCACAAGCAGTGAGCCATGGCTATATTCACACAGTGTTAATTCTGCAGGTGTACAAAGTGCAAGAACTGTGGAGGCAGGAGTACCTCCACCTAGATTTTAAAGGATGTCTTGAACAGTCTCATAGCCTAGGCAGGTACTTGCTACAGGGTCAGGGTTGATTTGGAGAGCCTCCAGTAGGGCAATGCTTCATGGAGCCATGGAGCCAGGCTCACTCCCAGAACTGTAGAGCCACCAGTGTGCAGCATCAGCTTGGGAAAGCCACATGCATACAAATCTAATGTGAAGAGCTGAAGCATGGGCTACACCCAGCAAAGCCATGGGCAAGATTCCCAGGAGCTTTAAGATTAAAGGTTTGCCTTGCTGGGTTTGGACTTATTTGGGACCTCTTGCCCCTTTCCTTTTCTCCTCTAGCTCCTTTTTGGAATGGGAATGTCTATCCTATCCTGTCCTGCCTTTGTATTTTAGAAACATGTAACATGTTTTATTTCATAGGCTCACAGCTGGAAGAAAATTTGCTTCAGAATGAATCATACCTTGAGTATTACCCTTATGATGTTTGGTTGAGACTTTGGACTTAGAGTTCAGATTGATGCTGGAACAAGCTAAGACTTTGGGGGGCTATTGGAATAAAGCAAATATATTTAACATGTGAGAAGGACATGAATTTGGGGGGCCAGGGGCAGAATGCCATGGTTAGAATGTTTTTGTCCCCTCCAAACTTCATGTGTTGAAATTTAATGGCCAGTGTGATAGTACTAACAGGTGGGGCCTTGAAGAGGTGATTAAGTCATGAGGACTACTACCTCTTGTATGGAAATAGGTGCCTTGCTAAAAGGACGTGATGGAGGCAATTTATTCCTTTTTGTCCTCTTGCCTTCTGCCATGTGAGGATATAGGATTTCTCCCCTCTAAAGAATGCGGCATTCAAGATGTCATCCTGGAAAAAGAGAGCAGCCTTCACCCATCAAGCAAACCTGCCAGTGCCTTCATCTTGGACTTGGACGCTCCAGGACTATGAGAAAATGAATTTCTGTTCTCCATAAATTACTAAGTCTGCGGTATTCTGTTATAGCAACCCAAACAGACTAAGACAAAACCAAATTAAGAAAGATTATTAAAGCTGATCCAGGTTTCTATAGATGCCTCATAGGACACAGAGTGCTTTGAAAGCAGATGACATTAGCTGAATATCAGACAGCAATCTCTCACCTGGAATCCCTCCCATGTGGGCTGCAAGGCCATCTCATGGTCCTTTCTTTGAGAATAAGGAAAGCAAAAAGAAGATACAGACCACTCAGGTAGTTTTTATATGCCATCTCTTCAGGAAGCAAGTTAGATGAATTTCAGGGTGGAAAGTGGGGATGTGCATATCCTGTTGATCACAAAGGTAGAATCTAAATAAATAAAGATGGGCCACATGGCAGAGAATTTGGTGAATTTGATGAGGAAAATGTTTTGAGACAATCTACCTGATTTGGAGATTTTGTGTCCTAACTCATAGCTAATTTATGAAATGATAATTATAAAAACATTATGTATCACATCTAAGGATATAAAGAAAGCTGTACTTGAAAAATTATTTATACAATTAAATTCTTACATCTTTTAAAAAGAAAGAATAAAAATAAATGGATTAATTATTCAATTTAAGAAATCACAGCAACAAAATACAACTAAGGGAAACAAAAAGAATGTATTAATAAAGATAAAAGCCAAAATTAATACATTTGAAACTGCAAAACAAATCCAAAGACTGATGTTTTGGAGGAAAAACACTGATACAGTACTAGATAATTCAGAAGATAAAATGAAAGAAAAATACAAAACTCAAAATTAGAAATGAAACTGTGGACCTATTCACAGACATATGGCACTGAAAAACGTACAAAAATAAGAAGAGATTTGTGCTCAAATTCACTGTTGCTTCCAAAACTTTGGTGAAATGCAAAACTGACCCAGAATAAAAGCAATAACATAAAGAAAAAAATGATATGTGGTACCATCAAAAAGAGGATAAAATAGCAATGCACAGACTGGGAAAATATGTTTGTAACACATTTAGAAAGGGCTCAGAAATCAAAATCAAAATTTATAAAGAACTCCTAAAATTAGTACAAAAAAAATCCAATAGAACATTTGACCAAATGATTTAATAGAACTTCACAGAAAAGGCTATCCACATAGCCAGTACATATGTGAAGTGGTGTTCAATTCATTAATCATATCAGAATTGCAAATAAAAACCACATTACATGGCAATATACTCAACAGAATGACTAAAATTATAAAGATAGAAATTACCAAAGGTTGATAAAGAACTGGAGCAGTTAAAGCCCTCATATACTGCAGGTAGGAATATAAATTTATATGCCACTTGGAACTGTTTTGCAGCATCCGCTCTACCTGAATAAACACACACTTTGACTTGGCAATTCTACTTCTAAGTATTTACTCAACAGAAATACATTCACAGTTTAAAGAAAAATGTACTAGAGTGTAAAAAACAAAACTGTTCATAACAGCCTCTAAATGGAAACTATCCAAAATGTTTATCAACAGCTGGTATTTTCCCAATTCATGGAATACTATACAGCAATAAGAATAAATAAATACCCCAATATCAATTAATCTCTTAACTATAATGTTGAGAGAAAGAACTTAGATGCAAAGAGTATGAATGTGATGTATATTTCCGTTTGTATGAAGTAAAAAAAAAAAAAAAAAGACAGGCAAAACTAACGATGGTAATAGATGTAAGAATGGGGATTACCCTTAGTAATGGAGTAAAAATTGGTATGGCAACAGAGGGCTTTGGAAGTACTGGAAAAATTCTGTTTACTCATCTGTATGCTGGTTACGAATTTATGTTCAATGAAAATTGATCGAGTGGTAACTTCATTAAAAAAAAATTGACCCCGGAAGAGCTGGAGAACCCAGTAAGCTGTTTTGTATAGGAAAAACAAGAGAAAAAGAGGAAAACTTTGTTTAAAAATTATATATATTCACTTCCTTTCTTGTGCGCCATCCCTAACTGCAGCCCAAAACAACAACAAAAACCATTTTCATCTTTGCCACTTAGGAAACATTTCTCTGATGCTGTTTAATTGCTTTTGAACACAGAGGAAAGAGCTTTCGATTTATCTTTACAAGGCCAGCAAAACATTGATAATAAAACTTGTCAAACTAGTGCCAAAAAAGATAGAAACCATAAGTAAATTTTATGGATACAAATGCAAAATTACTAAATAAAATATTATCCAATACCATGCAGCAGAACATGAACTAGGTTTCATAGTAGGATTGCAACGTTGGTCCAAATGAATGCATCTATTAATACAATTTACCACAGTAAGAGGGAAAGTGTAAGAATATATTTTATAATGTTAAATATATATTTAAAAATTATGCTCAACTTTGTCATTAGGTAAAATATCTAACTAAAATATATAGATTATTTTATTCCTATTGATATCATGTGTGCTTCCCGGCAATCTTTTTTTTTTTTAATTGAGGTAAAATTCACATAACTTAGATTTCACCATTTTTCTATTCTTTCCAACTTTATTGAGGCACAACTAACAAAGTTTTATATATTTAAGGTGTATATCATGATGATTTTTAAAATATACAGTTCAGTTACATTTGTACTTTAAAAATATTATACAGCCATTACCTCTCTCTAGTTCAAAAATATTCTTATCACCCCAAAAGAAAACACCTACCCATTAACCAGTCACTACCCATTTTTCCCTCCTGATCTCTGGCCACACTAATCTGCTTTCTGTCTCTGTGGAGTTGCCCATCTAGGATTCTGTATTTAAATGGAATCATATAATATGTGACCTTTTCTGTCTAACTTCTTTCACTTAGCACAATGTTTTTGAGGTCATTCATGTTGTAGTAGGTGTCAGTACTTCATTTCTTTTGATGACTGAATAATATTTCATTGTATGGAGATACAACATTTTATTTATCAATAGATAGACATCTGTGGTCTGTCTCAACTTTTGGCCTCAAAAACCAAAAGTTTCTACCTTTTGGCTATTATAAGTGGTGTTGCTATGTATATTATGTATAATTTTTTTTATTAAGATCTATTTTAACCTGATAAGGCTGCCATAACAACAATACCACACATTGAGTGGCTTAAATGGCAGAAATGTATTTTATCACAGTTCTGGAAGCTGGAAGTACCAGATCAATGTGCCAGTAGGGCTGGTTCCTCCTGAGGTCTCTCTCCTTTGTTTATAGACTGCCACCTTCTTGTTATGTCTTCAAATGGTCTCTGCTCTATGGCCATGCATCCCTGGTATCCCTCTCCTCTTATAAGGACATCAGTCATATTGGATTATCACACACCCTTCTGATCTCATTTATCCTTAATTACATCTTTTTTTTTGAGACAAAGTCTTGCTCTGTCACCCAGACTGGAGTGCAGTGGTGCGATCTCTGCTCACTGCAACCCCCACCTCCTGGGTTCACGTCATTCTCGTGTGTCAGCCTCCTGAGTAGCTAGGACTACAGGTGAGCGCCACCATGCCCAGCTATTTTTTTTTTTTTTTTTTGAGACAGAGTCTTGCTCTGTCACCCAAGCTGGAGTGCAGTGGAGTAATCTCAGCTCATTGCAACCTCCACTTCTCAGGTTCAAGCGATTCTCCTGCCTCAGCCTCCTGCAGCTATTTTTTTTTTTTTCAGTAGAGATGGGGGTTTCACTATGTTGCCCAGGCTGTTCTAGTACTCCTGAGCTCGAGCAATCCACCTGCCTTGGCTTCCCAAAGTGCTGGGATTACAGGCGTGAGCCACCACATCCTGTGACCTTAATTATATCTTGAAAGGCCTATCTCTAAATACAGTAGCTTTGAGGATTAGGACTCAACCATATTAATTTTGTAGGAACATAATCCGATCCATAACAAAATCTCTTTCCAATTACTTGAGGCATATACCTAGGTGTGCAATCACTGGGGATCTGGTAAGTCTGTGTTAAACTTTTTGAGGAATGGTCAAACTTTTTCTCAGTGGCTGCCCCATTTTATATTCCCTTCTTGCAGGCAATGTATGAGGATTCTAATTCTCAAAACCCTCATCAATGTTTCTTATTTTCCATTATTTTTGCTTTGTTTTTAAACTGTAGTAATCTTAGTGTGCATGAAGTAGTATTTCATTGTGGTTTTGATTTGCACTTCCCTAATGACGAGTTACTTTTTCATGTGTTTATTAGACATTCGTATATCTTCTTTGGAGAAATATCTATTCACATCCTTTGCCCATTTTAAAATTCGGTGGCTTGCCTTTTTTGTTAAGTTTTAAAGTTAGATACTTTTTACTATTGCATTTTATACATGTATATATTTTACAAGCACATATATAATAAACACGTGCATACATACAGAAATTATTTTCTATCAAACTGAAAGCCAGTATCATGTTTAGAGGTGAAATATCTAGATGTATTCCCATTAAAGTTAGTATCAAGTAAAGGATGTACAGTACCACAACTATGATTTAACATTGTTCTGAAAGTAAAAATCACTATGGAATAGACAAGATAAAGAAATAAGGTCTCGAACTAATAGTAAATTGGATGCAACATTGTTATCATTTAGAGATGATATGTTTATGTTTCTGGAAAACTGGAGAAGAACAGAGGAGTCCTGAAAGTACGGAGTATTACACAAACATTGCATTAGCCTATGCAAGAACTGGACCACCTGTATCCTCTAGTACTAATTTCACTGAACAAACTCACATGAATTTGATATTTTCTCCAAGTTTTCAGAAGTTCCTGACTCAAGAGGTATTTGGAACTCTGATTTGATTGCCTCATCAATTAATATATTGTTCTCTTTACAGATGGCTGTACAGCCATCCAGAAGAACTCAAGGTAAGATTAACTTGCTATGGCAAGATTTAAAATAACTTAGAATTATGAAAGAAAGGAAATATGTCATAGAAACAACCTAACAGTGTTGATTATTAGACATATAAAAAGAAGGTAAGAGTGTCAGAGGAAACAGCAAGGTTCCACAGTTATGAATTTTTAGGTTATGTTTGGTTGCACCACGTTTGCATGTTTGATTTAAGGCATTATCTTCTTTAAGACATTATCTTTTGCAAGGCTAATACTGTTTTTTGTTTTGTTTTGTTTTTTGTTTGTTTATTTTTTTGAGACAAAGTTTTGCTCTGTCACCCAGGCTGGAGTGCAATGGTGTGATCTCGGCTCACTGCAACCTCTGCCTCCCGGGTTCAAGCAATTCTCTGCCTCAGCCTCCCGAGTAGCTGGGGCTACAGACACCCACCACCATGCCTGGCTAATTTTTTGTATTTTTAGTAGAGACAGGTTTCATCATCTTGGCCAGGCTGATCTTGAACTCCTGACCTCGTGATCCACCCGCCTCGGCCTCCCAAAGTGCTGGGATTAGAGGTGTGAGACACTGCGTCCAGCCGCTAATACTGTTAAATAGGAGGTAGATATTGATAGTTACCTATCACTTAGTCACCTAGTGACTGTCAGTCACTAGGACTTCTATGAATGTACTTATTTCTCACTTTTGACTAGAATCAGCCAAGAATTTATTTTAAAATACCTGTGCACAGGCTCTATCCCCAAAGGGTCCTATTTAGTTGGATTAGGCTGTGGTCAAGTTATTGGTCTTTTTAAAAGTGTCACAGGTGGTTCTAATGTACATTCAAAAATTTGAGCCATGTAATCAAAGGACCTAAATGAACTACCCTCTGCGCTGCTTCTCTATTTAACTTCTTTTCTTTGTCAATACTAATTTCTTCCATCACTTAAAGCAAACTATGAAATACTGGACTTTTATACCATCTTTAAACCAAGTGTCTCAAATGTCTTTCATTCTATATTTTTTCAAAATGTGAATTACTTAAGTTTCATAAATCTGTGAAGAGGAGCGTGACTACTAATAAGGATCCATTCACTCATCCTCAGAGTGGCTCTAGCAGATGTCTAACAGCAGTGGCAGAACTAGCACTCAAATATAGAGTCTAGTGCTGTATTCAAATACAATTGTTGGAGTAAATTTAGAAAAGCAAAAAAATAATTAAGTTGTATTTGGATTTGGCCAAGGGGCCATGAGTTAATACCTGAAAATTGTATGCCTAAAATAAATCTTCAATATTGGCAAGTCATCTCGATCTTGACTTTATGTATCATCCAAAACTCATCACACTGTTAGTAGACAAAATATCCCTGTGAATGAAAGGAATATTCATTTATTCATTTATGGTTCAGCTTCAAGTGAACTACTTGTGCTAGATAAACAATAAAAATACAGATCCATGCACAGACTTGTTTAGTAATGACACTGATTGCTGGGAAATCAGATATTCTCCAGTCATCTTCCAGCCAACATCATAAGAATTTCAACTTAATGTAATCACAAACCATGACAAAGTCATCATATGAATACATACATACACACACACACACACACACACACACACACACACACACACACCTACCTTTGTTTTTCTTCAAAAAAACAAACAAAACCAACATTTGAAATTCACCTTAAGAAAATACTAATCATAGTAATCTTTTAAAAGAACTCTTCATGGACAAATTGTAACAAAAATAAAAGATACATTTCTCAAAGAATTTTTACCTTTTTCTCCCCCAATCTACTCACTGCCTGGAGCTTGATCCTTTTCAAGGGTGACGACTTAGGAGTCTTTAGTCACAAATCCACTTTAGCTGTTGCATTAAAATGGGGCACCTTTTAGTATGCTAGTGGAAACTTCCCTTTCACCTAGTAGTTAGAACATGAACCCCTATGTTTCTTCATCAACAAAGACAGCCCTGCTCAGAATATTACTGTCTTCAGTTAGCAATGCACCTCAGAACTTGCTGTCATTCCAAGGTCATTGAGATGTCGGCATGCAACAGAGCCAAAGACAGTTTTCAAGTTTCTGTCTTTGAGAAAGAACTCCATGTCTGTGTTACCTCTGACTGAGGGGTTCCCTCTGCCAGCTTTACTGAAATTATTGCCAATTTAGGGATGCCATGCTATAAGACAAGGACAGATTACGATGCTACTTCTAAGACCCGTTCCGCCTTATTTTATGAGACTGATTTTTGGCCTCAAAAGTCAATTTCTTTCCTACTATTTAAGCAATTTTGCCATTTTTCCTCAAAGAAGTGGCTATGCTGAATACTGTCTCACTGAGATCCCATGGGAATCAAAATACTGGGAAGTTGTAGAGTAGACATTTTATTAGATTTTCTTGGTTGCAAACAACACAAACTTGCTTTGGTACAGTTCTGGGGGAAAAAAGATTTAGGAAACGTATATCGAGTGCTTTTTATATACATGGCCAAGGAAAGACAGGGACCCAGGTATCTCCCAGGATCTGGCTTGCAGAAAATTTAAGATGATCTCATTATGGTCCTACCATACAAGCCATTGGCCTTCAGCCATTTTTTACCTCTGGATAAATCTCACCTCCCACAAGGTCCCTCCCCCAACATGTGGGGATTACGATTTGAATTACAATTTAAGATGAGATTTTGGCTGGGAACACAGCCAAACCATATCACTAAGTGGTTTTAATAAAATGGATGAAAGAGAAGTAGAAATTAATAGAAACTTGTAAAACAAATATAGAAATAGAGGGGAAAGATGGAAATAGAAGAGCTCATCTAGGGAATAAGTCACAAAACCATAGGCTTCTGAAGTAGGAAGATGATACGGAATAGGGATAATCAACAGGTCCAATGGGGTTTGATTGTAATGCCATCTTTTGACTGGCCTTCGAAGAAGTAGAGGATATATAACATAAAGTCCACTTCAAGAAGCAAAAGATAGCTGATGGGGGATTTGACACTGTGATTATTCACCAAGGAGGAGATGAGATTCCATGCTATGCCAGAGATGGAAATATCTCCTTAGCAAGCATGGACAGCCCCCAATGGACTATAAAATTCATTTGGTGGCTGTGATAATTCAAAAGAGCCAGGTGGTATATCAGTAACAAGGGAAGACATAAATTTTAATTTATGAGGCTCATCGGTGTCCTGGTCAGAAAGGGACAAACCCTCCACTCTTCGGCTCAGTAATCCCATCTAATGGGAAGAAGAAGCACTTTGAAATGATACTCATCAGTACCAGAGAACACTTTTAAAAAATTAGTGCATATGGGTGTGTGAGTATATGTGCATGTGTATATGAAATTGGAGGCTAAATTCTTGAAAGGGTAGTACAGGTGGGAAACAATCAGTAAATTCTTGAATTATATAGAAACTCACACTTCATATCCTCAAGGCAATCGTTTCTCTAGGAAAGTCTGATGGCTTTATTACTGCCTTCAGTAAATGTGTGGCTGACTAGACTTTGTGATCTGCAGGGAAAAGAAAACTTGCTTATGTAATACAAACATGGCTCTAAAAGGAAAACACATTTTCCTTTACTAACACATTCTAAAAAGTAATTATATTTTTGAGAAGATACATAAAATGTGGCAGGCACAATTCATGAATTTGCTAAGTATTCTTTGCAACAGACACAGTCCATGCTGCTTCATATAAAACAGACCTTCCTATGTAAAAAACATTGTGCACCTACACACATATCCTGTGTGTCTGAGTATCTAGCACATTGCCTGAATTAAGCATCTGCTCAATAAAGATTTAAACAGCGACTGGATCCTATTTAGTCTACTTTTTAAAACATGGCTTATACCTTCTCTATGGTCTCCTATCTCTCGCTCCTCATGTTTAAAATATGTAATATATATGAATATATTTGGCAATACAGTAAAGTATAAATATATATATATGTGTATACTCTGTTATGTATATACACATATATATTTATATTCTCTCTATATTTATATGGAGCATATATATATACAGTATATACATTCATGCATGACTTAATGATGGAAATACATTCTGAAAAATGCATCAGTAGGTGATTTTGCCATTGTGCAAACATCATAGAATGCATTTACACAAACTTAGATGGTACGGCCTGCTACACACCTATACCACAGAGCCTATTGCTCCTGGGCTACAAATCCATATAGCATGTCACTGTATTGAATACCAAAGGCAGTTGTAACACAATGGTAAGTATTTGAGTATCTTAAACATACCTGAATAGAAAAGGTAATACATTGTACTACATTACAATGACTGTGACATCCCTAAGCGATAGGAACTATTCAGCTTTGTTATAATCTTATGGTGCCACAGTGATATATATGGTCCACCGTTGGTAGAAATTTCATTATGTGGTGCTTGACTATATAGAATATATGCTTTCTCTCTATCTACTTATACTCTACTCCACTGCCACCACCTTATCATAGCCATTGCCATCTCTGCCCTAAACAGCTACAATGATATTTAACCCTCAGACCCCAGTCTTACCACCACTCAGACTGGCCCTCACACTTTCCTCTAGAGCTCTTTCTTAAGCACAAAACCACATAAAATAATATTGCCATTTGTTTTACCACAGATTTATTTCTATGCCCTCATCCCATGTTCTATTTCCACCTACCTAGCTATATATTGCATCATAGCATTTGCCAGAAAATGGTAATGTACATTTGTTTGCCTGTTTTGGTTCTTTTTATTTTATTTTTTCTGAGACAGAGTCTCCCTATGTTGCCCAGGCTGGTCTCAAACTCCTGGGCAAGCCTGCCTTGGCCTCCTAAAGTGGTAGGATTACAGGTGTGAGCCAATGCGCCCAACCTGGTTTCTTGCTTACTGTTATTTTCCTCTTCATATAATGTAAGTTCAGTGGAAGCAGGAACTTAATATTTTTGCTTCTCTATCACGAGGGCTTAGAACAGGGCCTGACACTAGTAGGGGTGCAATGCATATTTTTTTCCAGTAAAAAATGAATATAACCTGGGTAGAACATAGTGTCCTGGCACGGAACAAGCAATCAAAATGTCTTTGTTGAATAGATGAATGAACACATGAACATATTAAAACTGAAAATATGTTAAAGAGTTTTTCAGATTTGTAAAGAAGTAAAAACTACTCTTTGCGTCCCTAAATCTCCTTCTCTCTGTATTTTCTCCTCCTCCTCTAATTCAGACTATGGCATTGTAGTTAATGATAAAATAGAGTCTGCATGAATTTTCAGGTTAAGTAACATGCAGTAGGGCCTCTTCTGCCCCTTAAGCTCATCCTGGTTACAACATGCCTTTACTCTTAACTCCCTTAAAAAACTGGCATGAAGGAGAAATTAATAAATTGATGTTATACTGCTGATATGTGTAATCAATTAACACTCTGCCTACTCATTCATTTCTGGGCCTCCTCCAAAAGCTCTAAATCTATCAGAGAGTGGGCAACAAGTGTGAGACTATTATCCAAATTATTAAAATGAAAATAAAAGAATTCCAGATACAAAAGCAGAATATTCACAAGACCTCCCTCTCTTTCTTAGGCCACTATATGTATATTTCCAGAGTGTACTTCACAAAAAATGTAAGTAAGAGTCCTGATGAAAATTTTTTAAAAATCAATTTTTCTACAGTTAAAAATCATGACAGTGTTACCTTATATGTATGCTGTTTGAATGAGATTTCTCCCTTTTTTAAAGAAATATCAGTAGAAATTCTCCAGGATCAATTACCTAAGATATTTCTCATATTTGCTACCACAATAGCCCTTCTGTTTACAATGTTATGATTATACAGCATTTTTAGTAGTTTTCTCAGTGCATCAGAACTTATGAAAATAAAATTTTTAAAACGTTAAAAGAGGCAAATAGCTCTAAAACAATTGACCATTCATTAAGAAAATATTTATTGAGTGTGTACGTGTATCAGGCACTGTTCTAGAGGCTATGGTATAGCAGTGAACAAAGAAGTCACACATATACCCCATACATATGTGTGTATAAGTGCATATATATATGGTGTGTGACACATCTATATGCATATACACATTTATATGCACACTTATATGGACATACATATATACACCTGTACAGTGTGTGGTGTGTGTATGTGTGTGTGTGTGTACATACACATAAAGACAGTATAAGTATAAACATTGTAGTTGGATGAAGGAGGATGTACATGAATGTAAAATCCTCTTTGAAAAAGTTAAACATAGATATGTTAAATGGATTTAAATGCTATAGAGCCAAAAAAAGAAAACAAAAAAAAAAAAGCAGGGAATGGTGATAGGGAGTGTTGAATGTAGGAAGGGCCAATGTTAAATGAAGTGACCAGGAAAACCTTACTAAGAAGGTATTACCTAAGTACAGACTATATAAAGGTAAGGGAGGAAGCCAAGTGGATATCTGAAGGAGAGACTCAGATGCCACACTCCATCCTTTATTCTATCAGTACACTTAAAATGCACACCAGTACATGGTATGTTACTTATGGCAGGGAGTTTTGATGGAGAGCAAAATAATTTATTTAAAGAGCTAAAGATGTATTTTGAAAGTTTAACTTCTCTTCTCAAACTTATAGTCGCCTTCTTTTACTTCTGACCAATTCACTTTTCTTATTTTATCTATATTATTTCTTCTTTATCACTATTATTTTTTATTTTTATATAATAAATTAAAATCTTTCAATGGATCTGTCATAGGATTGGTTCCACTGTGCAATAACCAAGGCATGTATTGCATATTTGTTAGAAAATAATGATTTTCAGCACAATTAAAAGTGTTCAAATTGCTCAGGACCCAGAAATAGGTGGTAAGTTTGAACATTAGCTGCTCTTTCTTCCCCGAAGCTAGCTCTGTTTCTTCTCTTAGTATTTTTAAAGATTTCCTTTAAAATATAGGCATTATTTGAGGTTAGTTATTAGCTTTAGGCAGCCTGTTCAGACTTACATGCTCCCATGTGGAACCCTTGCAATAGTCAACATGAAACTGACCAAGGTATAGCAAATCATTTGCAAAGAGAAGGTCTGATGTGGTTTAGCTGCAAACAGACAAAAACAAACAAATAACAACAACAACAAAAAACAAGACTCATGGAATGAGTGATTATTAGAGTTGGAAGGGACTGACGGTAATCTCTAATGCTAAAATTTAGCCTTGTAGCACAGACAGGTAGAGTAGGGCAAGGCATGAGAGGTGAGTGGCATGACAAAATTATAGCTGAGAGGAAAATAAAGGTATCGGTAAAGGAGGGGGAAAATGTGGAAGAGGTTGAAGAAAATGTGCTATTATCATAAAAGGAATGGAAGTTGATGATGTTAATGCAGTAAAATTAAAGTAGATTTCATTTAGAAAAAATTGAAAAGAATGGCCTGCTGAGAAAAAAAGACAATGCAGTGATGTACAAAACTTTATTATGTTATTACTCTGTGCCATCGTCCTAACCTCAGTAGCACTCCTCTGACCTTTTTATTCTCAAAGCATGACTTCTCTACTGTTCCCTCCCTATGCAAACAAACATCCTTGCCCTCCAGCCAGCTGCCCAAGCAAGAAACAAGAGTTATCTTGGACTCCTTCTTTAACTTTGCATCCCACATTTCCATCAATCCTGTTCTAGATGAAGCAGCCATCTCCTGGATTTTGAAACATATCTTTTGATCTTCCTCCTTCCATTTTTTCACTATTCCCTAACACCAATCTATGTTTCATAATGTTGTAAGAGTCACCTTTCTAAAGCCCAAATCAGATCATGTTCTACTAATTCTTCAAACTGTCCAACAGCTACCTATGAATTTCACAATCGAATCCAAATGTCCAGTGTTAGGTTACACCAGGCTTTTCTTAAATGTTCTCCTGTTGTCTCCTAAAAATCAACTTTTGCCACCACCATTACATACACTGAACAGTCCATTCCTGGTTAGTTTTCCACTTCCCAGAATGACCTGAGTCCTTGCTTTGACCACCTCCTGTACTCCCTTTTGAAGCTGAGCTCAAGAATCATCTCTTCGAGAAAGTCTTTTTTGTCATTCCCCAGGCTAATAAAGTGACTGCTCTACACTGTCCCACATTTTCCACATATCTGTCTTTACGAAAAGGAACTGTGATATTTCTTTCTTCATCTCCATGCCCCAGAATAAGCCTGGTACATAGCAGGCAAAAATTAACTTTGTTGAATGAATGAATAAATGTATTCTAGACAATTGACTGGGCACCTGAATTAGAAAAATAAGATGGGGTGACTACTTTCAAAGAGCTCACAGCTCATCATACTTGGTTGTGAGTGTCTCTAGTAGTTTATACAATGATTTAAACTCCTTGGGTAAAGGCATTTTTGAGTTATGATTTGAACACCTCTAATACTACATTTGTACTTAAATTTTACAAAGGTTGTTTATTTCTGAGTTGCACTTGAACGACATTTGATACTATATTACCAAATTTAAACCATCTGCCCCTCCTTTCAATTAAGTGAAAGGAGCAATGACTTACAGGAACCATAAATGCATTAAAAATGTCAAAATTGCTTTATTTATAGAGCAACATAAAAATGTTATTCGGGTACTTTAAAAAAAAAAAAAAATGACACAGACTAAGCAGAGGAGATGAGCCGGAGGGGATTACTTAGTGATCTAAAACTCAGCTCTGCAATATCTCCAACCTCAGCTTCAAATCCAGCCTGGGTCAAGACAACCTGTCATTCTCTAGAGACTGAATACTGCCTATCTCATAGTTCACTGTGTGTGTGATTTTGATATTTCTTGAGGACTCCATGTACTTAAAAAGCTCATGGAATTTTCTCATAAATGATAATGCTGTCCCTAATAAGCTTAGCCAAATTCAGAGAACTCCTTGATATATAACTGTCAGCTTTGGATAATGCCCTTGGGTTGTTAGCGATTCTATAAAAATCAAATTCAATCAATTCGGAACTTGAGTTTGCCAGAAAGTTACCTCATGCCACTTTCTTCCCCACACCCAGTGCTCCATAACAAAACCAGTGTCTAGTTACTATTAACTGACTTTGCATGAGTAACAATCTGTTTCTTAAAACCAGTGAGGAACAGGTGTTTGACTTTTGAAGTATACAGGGAAATGACCTGATAATATTCTGTCTTATAAACTTCTAACTTTTTTGCACCATCCACAAATGACAATACAAACAGAAGACATCTGCATAATTTGGACAATTTGTGATTGATAAGACATTATCTTGTCATTTGAAGACATTTGCATGACAAGTATTTATGATATAAGGAGGTTTCCAGTTATAGAGAAATCAAGTTTGGTCTGATAAAAGACTTCAAGAGTTCTACTATTCCCTTCAGGGCAAGAGGATTAGTCCTGATATTTTTAGAACACTATCATATTATATTCTGAATCCAGCTATTAAGAGGGAAAAGAAATTTGGCTCTCAGTATACCAACACATACACACACATGCATATACACATATGCACACATTTACAGGAGTCTGAGGGAGCACAGAGAGAGGAGCTGATAAATATGGACAGGGAGGACCATCAGGTTTCAAGGGAACAGAAGCAGAAACATTAACCAGTCGTTTGACTGACTCACAAGTGAAATGACAAGTGATGAAGGTGTGTGCTACTACCTTGAAGGAGCTTTTAGCCGCACACAAACAAAGCCATATTTAAAACTAAGCCAAACATGTGACCTTAGAGGAGAGATGGAGAATCTTAAAGGTAGGCAGTATCAATGAGAAAATGGAATTTCAGGCCATAAGAGTGCTTGGAATCCATCTGACAGAGTTTTTCTGAGGCTTTTTAAAGAAATAGAAAGCAAGGAACCCTTTGGAAAATCACAACCATCTAAAACAAAAGATACTCACATTCTTTTCCTCAAGTACTCTAACTGATTTCTGAAGGTGATTTTGAATAATAGTAATCTGTGTGTCACTTCCGATGTTACGAAGACTGAAGAGACAGTGTAGAAATAGAAACTTTTACTCACTCTGGTCTTTATTTAGTTGGGAGACAGCTGAGTCAAATCACACTGCTGTACTTGGGCACATAACACATGAAATCAAGCTAATGCTCATCTTAGGTAGAAACTTTTGAGAAAAATCATAAGGGCAATGTGGAGTTCATGGAGCATGGTAGAAAACCTTGAATTGGAGATGGATTGAGAAGGATTGTACTTATGAGTTCAGGTGTGTACACATGCTCCCTGGACAAATCCCTCAGCCTGTATACTTGCCTGTGACCCTTGGGTTGTGGTTTTGTTTTACAAGAATTTTATTTAGTATCAGCCATCTTCTCCCTGCTAGTTTCGTTTCCATCTTCCTATCAATGCAATAATAGGCATGGTTGGTATTTGTAACATCCAAGAAATTGCTTGATTTGAATATAGTAGGCAGATAAATGGCCTGCCAGAAATATCCACATTCTGTTCCTTGGAATTTGTGAATACGTTACTTTACTTGACAATAGGGATCTTGCAAGTGTAATTAATTAAGGATGGGGAGGTTATTCTACGTTATCTTGAATTACATTTATGGGGCCAGTGTAATCACAAGCATCCTTAAATGATGGAAGAGAGAGGTAGAAGAGTCAGAAGAGGAGATGTGACAACAAAGGTAGAAGGTTAGAGTGATGTGGGGCTGAAACAGGAGAATTTCATGGCTCTCCTCGCAGGATGTGTGACAGGGGTGTGGCTCACCTGTTGGGCATGCTCAAATCCCTTATGGGAAGGAGAGCATGCAGGCAGGCAGGTGCAGCAGCTTGGCAAGTGCCCCTGGGCTCCGGCCCCACGGCAGTGTCCAGGGGTGGACTTCTGCAACTACAAAGCCCAAGTGGACCTTGTGTTACACTGTGCTCTGTTAGCCTTGCTGTCCTTGGACAGCCTAAGTGTTAACTAGCTCAGTGCCCTCTTGGTACTCGGGTCCTTGTTTGGCATCTAGGAAGAATCAGATCACACATGCACTTGAAGGATGGTGAATTCAGGGGTTTTATTGAGTGGTGGAGGTGGCTCTTAGCGGGATGGATGAGGATGAAGTGGGAAGATGATCTTCCCCTGGAGTGTGGCCGTCCAGTGGTTGACCTCCTCTCCAATGGTCCCCAGCCAAACTCCTCTGGGCATTCAGATGCTCCTTCTCTTCTCTCTGCCACAACATTCTGCTGCTCTTTTGCTCTTTTGTTCATCTTCTCATCGGCCTTCTGGAGCCTGTGGTCTGAGGTTTACATGGGTACAGGATAGGGGTGTGTAAGAGGCCAAGAGGTAACTTTTAGGTGCAAAAACAGGAATGCCTGTTCCCATTAGGTTGTGGATTTCCAGGCTTGAGGGTGGGGACTTTGCTGGGGAATCACCCTCCTCTACCCGGTATTTCCCAGTCTCCTGTCTATATCAGGACCACAGACCACTGAAAGCAGGCAGCCACTAGAAGCTGAAAAAGGCAAGGCAACAGATTCTCCTCCCTACCCTCCATATAGAGGGTACTGCCAACCAGTTTCAGGCTTCTGGCCTAGCACGTAAAATTATAATTTTATACTGTTTGAAGCTACAGAGATTGTGGCAGTTTGTTACAGCAGCAATAGAAAACTAATACACTGGGTGAGACTCTTCTCAGATATTCTTCCACAAGAGTATCACACTTTGACCATTCATTTCCTTAGCTCTCATTTGTTAATTCATTTTCATTTTCCTTGTGTTGAGGACTGACTGTGTTCTACTTGCTCTTCAAGAAGCTGAAGAGATGAATATTTGGATCCCCTCTTTGAGGAGCTTATAGTTGAATGGGAGTAGATGTAATATTGTAGGTATAAGTATAGAAGTATGCCCAGTCTATGGAATGGGACTCAAGACAGAGGACGTTCAATCATGCTTAGGAAGATGATTATAAGAAACCCTCTTAAATAAAAATTTGAAAGGTGCTTTGTTAGTTGTCAAGTGGAGAAAATAAGAAAAAGAAGGGCATTATAGGGAAGGAATATGTGAAAAATTCCAGGTGCTGAAACAGCTGGATATATTCTGGTGGAATTATAGGATATAAGTATCTATTGGGATGTAGACAAAACTGGAGGCCCAGATCAAGAATATAGGGTCTGGACATTTTCTCGTGACTGATGGAGAAAAATAATAAGAACAGTGTAGGTTTTAGATCTATGTTTTAAGAAACTGGTTTGGTGGAAAGTCATTCAGGAAGATGAGTCAAAATGTAAAAGGCTATTGCAATAGTCTAAGCCAAAGGTAATGCCAGGCAATCTAAAGCAGCAGCATAAGAGATAGAGAAAAATATATTGAATCAAGAGATATTATGAAGATAGAATCCACTGGATTTGATAATTGACTGGATGTAAAGGGAGGTGAAAGGGAGGAGTTTAGGATGAAGTCTGAATTGAAGACTTAGGTGCTGCTCTCTAGAAGAGAGGTAGAAGGAGGTGAACCAGCTTGGTGAATACAGATAATGGTTTAATCCATATATGCTATTCTGTTTCATGTTTTCTTTGAGAATCTCTCTAACTGTATTATGAAATAATATATATGTTGTATAGAGAGGAAGAGCCACATGTTGTATAGCTTTAGCATTTCCCTTGCCTATGATAATGCTAAGCACATGAAAATTCTTGTTGAATTGAAAAGAATGTTGTGCTCAGCAAGAAAGACATATGTTTTCATTCCAATTCAGATGTGGTGCTCAGGCTTTAAAACTACCCTGAAGGTCAATCAACATAGCTCTAGGCAAAGGCATATCTCTTAGAAATGGATTAAAGAACCATTGATGTTAGAATTTTTCTTCTAGCATGATACATTATCTCCAATATTAGGGAAAAGAAAGAACTCCCTTTGTATTGTGTTTCTTTGATGGTAGGTATAACAGTTAAACAGGGTGGAATTTCAAAATGTTTACTGATAATCTCAGAAATAGAACAAGTATTTTTGAGCACCTACTGTGTTAATGGAATTTCTCTGCTTCAGAGATAGAAGTATTATTTTTTATTCTATTAAGAACTGATTCAAATTTCTACAAGGTTGATCAAATCCTCTGCTGTAGAATTAATGACTAAAAGTTACAAATACTGAATTAGGGACACCACAGCCAATTTAGTCACAGTGGTAGACATGACAGAATGAAAGAAGTTTTAATTCCCCCAGAGTTGAATCTACTCAGCCAAAATGAATTTTTGTTTTGATTTTAATCATACACTATCCCAATGCACCAGTTAATATACTTTATTTTGGCTCTGTAGTTACCCAAAGAAGAAAATACATACTGAGTTTTTCCTATTTTTAATATCAAACTGGAGTAAGATCTTCAGAAACAAGTCCCTGTAACTGCATACTACAAATAATATACTAGAAAGAACGCCATACCACAGTGACTCCCTCAGAGGCCAAAGCAGGTTTGAGTCTCAATTATATGGTAATATGCAGAACAAACTTGGTACTATGGCACTTGAGGAGAACAGCTGATGAGTATTTTCAAGATGGTTTCATGGTATTTTCTCAGCACAAAGCAATAACAAACAATAGGTCATTTAATGGGGGTTCATCATTGGCCCATAGCAATTGGCAAATAAAGTGATATTTCCTGGTGAAGAATGTATCAGCAAATATTATTTCAAAGGTTTAATCTTGTGACCAGAGTCAGTAACTGCTTCACTATTCCTTGGGCATGAAGAACTTAGAGTAAATGATTTATTTTTCTGACAACACAGAACACATTTTAGCATTTTGAAAAACATTGAGAGCTATTAATCCTAGCGTGAGCTACTCTTAAATCCAAGGAAATGAAGAAACATTGATCTAATTTCTGTCTTTCAAATATGAAATTATATATTAACCACAGAGCGCCCAACAGCATGACCAACCAGCATCCCCAGAGACAGTTAGCCTGACATCAGAATTGTGTTTTGCTAGCAAAATACAGATTCCCTCTACAGTGTTATACAATTTATTACAAGCAGGCAGGCTTGATCCAGTAGCTGAGAAGTCAGCTGAGTCCTCCTTAAGAACCTGCTGAAATAAAGGGAAAAGGAAAGGCAAAGGGTCCAAAGACAGAAAAGGCAGAAACAGTCAGAAATAGAGTTAGAACCAATGTTTTTAGCAGCAGCTGAGAGAGAGTCACGGGAGGATCTTGTCAAATGCGGATTCTGAATCAGTAGATCTGAGGTGGGGATAAAGGGTCTGAATTTCTGACAAGCTCCCAGGAAATGCTGTTTATCACCAAAAAAAAAATAGTGTCAAGAGTACTAAGAGTACCAAGAGTGGCATTTTTCTTTATTTAAAGATGCTTTTGCTCCCAAAAGGATACATTGTATATGTGCTCTGGTTTTCTTTCATATTCTCTTTATAGGATGTAGTTTTGTTTCTCTCTAATGTTATTTCATTTGTACTGTTTTCAGGCCCCATAACATGTCTGCTACATTACATTCTGACCTGGTTTTTTGGAGAAATAATACACTCTCTGCCCTGAAAGCATCCCTTCTTTTATCACTACTTCCCACATACACTGTGAAGTAGGCATTCCAGTTTTTTCTTTTTTTTTTTTTTTTGCCACCATCACTTTCAAAAGCCACCTTGCATGATAACCTGTAGTAAGGTTTCCTACTTATCCTTGAAAACGTAAAAAGAAAACAACAGAATTTTGAAAAATTCAAACCAGTGAAGAGAAAAACTCCCTAAATCTCCAGATTGCCAGTCTCTGAGGAAGAGAACTGTAATTATTAAAAACAATTTTAAAACTTTTGAAAAACACCTTTCATCCTTCAGTTCTCCTTTGAAAGACTGCATGGAACCAGAAGGTCTGCTGTGGGTGGGGGATTCCAGTCTGTCACTGCTGCTGTCTAAATATTTCTTCACCGAGGAAGAAACATTTCCTATAAATCTTATGTATAAAAGCCAGACTCTCTTGCCAGTGAGGAAGATAGGGAAAAAATTAGGGAGTAGGTTAAGGATAAAGAAGAGAAGCACTTTAACACCTGTTTCCTCCTTTAAGAGGTACTCCTCCTACTGAAAAAAAAAAAAAAAAAAAAAGCCAGCAGCTAGCTCTTTACTTTTTCTTTAAACCATCTCTGCCAGGTTAAAAAAAATAGAAGTTTAAAAAAGGAATTAAAAACATCATATTGCGCAGAAGGCTAGAGTAGTATAACACAATGGCACTTAGCCTACCCAGATTTGTAAAATGGTATTCAAAACATTTGACTATAATTTCAAAAATCTTATTTACTCTTGGGTACATATTGCTGTAGCTGACATGGGTAGTCCATGTTTACAAAATAGAGAGTGTGGTATGCATTCCAAAGGGCATCTGTCATCATTCACTTTGACAAGGGCAAGACTGGCAGAAGTGATTTGGTCACTGTCTGCTTCATGGTTACATCTGTGAAATGGAAATACTAGCAGGAGAATCACACACAGGAATTAAGATGATGAGGTTTGTCTTAGTCCCTTTTGTGCTGCTGTAACAGAATATCAGAGACTGGATAATTTATAAAGAAGAGAGATTTATTTCTTACAGTTCTGGAGGCTGGGAAGTCCAAGATTAAGAGGTTTGCATCTGTCAAGTGCCTTTCTGCTGGGTCATCCCATGATGGAAGGCAGAAGGACAGGAGAGAAACAGGTAAAAGGGGGCGGAACTCATTCTTTTATGAAAAGCTTACCCCAAGATAATGACATTAATCCATTAATGAGGGCAGAGACCTCATAGCCTAATTGACTCTCATTAGGTCCCTCCTCCCAACACTGCTGTACTGGGGATTAATTTTCCAACACATGCATTTTAAGGGCACATTCAAACCATAGCAGGGTTTATGAACAACAAGAACTATCACCATCATCATTGCAATTACCACCTAGCCATCTTTTTAGACACATAAGAAGACATGAAATTTGTTGAATAGAATAATTTTTAATTCAGTCAATCAATAAAAATATTTATTAAATATGTGTGGTTCAAACACTGAGTCAAGACTAAAAGAGAAATATAAGCATTGGGTAAGATAGAATCTCCATCCCATTAGACTGAATAAACTAACTGTGTTAAACTGAATAAACCTAATATATATGAGATTACTTATAAAGTAATTTTAGAATAATTCTAGACAGTATATAATTAAATAATAAATTACACAGAGTTGGTGTAAGTACTAAAATAAATCAGCAAAGGCAAAGATCAATATAGGCAAGATAGAAAGACAGCACAGTTTTGCGTAAAGGGCATAATATCAGGAGTCATAACACCTAATGGTTCCATGTAATGTGGGGCCTGGGCTTGGTTTTCTCATCTGCAAATTGGGAATGACACTAATGTGTGTCTTTTGGAGTTATTTCAAGAGTGAGATAAAACACACCAACATGGCACAAGTATACATATGTTACAAACCTGCATGTTGTGCACATGTAACCTAGAACTTAAAGTATAATAATACTAATAAAAAAAAAGAAAAAAGAAAATCCTAGGACACATACTAAAACCAAAATTGACTTAACAAAGTTATAGGATACAAGATTAATATACAAAAAGTATCTTCCTGTATACTACTAGAAACAATTATAAAATTAAATTAAAATAAAAACATTTTCATTAACAAGCATAAATATATAATAAATTTAAAGAAAAGATGAAAGATATTGTTGAGTACTTAAAGCATAATAAAAGTGTGAATATAAAAAAAAGGAAAAAAATGCGAAAAAAAAGTCTTACCCTGTAAAGCAATACACAATTTCTTTTTTATTATTATTATTCATTAGCAAAAAAATATAAAAAAGGGAGATTTATACTGAAGGAAATATTAAGTAGAGAAGAGGGAGGTCAGTTATTTAGGAAAGAGAAACAGTATAAGAAAAAGCAGATGGGGAAATGAGCACTGGATACCAGAAAAACAAAGACCTGAGGTGGGGAAGGGCAATCAAACCACAGATTGTTGAGATTTTTTAAAGAAATAAACGTAATACATTTTATTTATGTGAAAGAATGCCAGTAGTATGCATGAATACAACAGCAGTCCTCTCAAAACTCACTGACCCCTTTGCTGTGTTTCTGCTTTCATGTTATTGGACGATCCCTTCACACATCCTTGATTCTCAGTCTTCCAGACGCTGACAGAAAGCAAAACAAAATAAAACAAGGCAAGAGAAAAGAAAACTGGGGGGAAAAAAGATTGCATGACACTTAGCACTTTGATACAAAAGAAAACAGAGGAGGGGCACTGGGAAAGAAGAGATGAGAAAAGGTATTAAATCCTCACCTTGCCTCAGGTATGGAGTTTCTGCACATTGGTAGGCTTTCTCCCAAGCCAGAGAATATACTTTATCTCATGGCCACAAGCGAGGTGGGCTGGATATAAGGATATTGGGAAATAGCAATTCTATTGCAGATGTAAAAGGAACAAAGTCAAAAGAAGGAATGAGAGAACAAAGAGGAATGAAGAATAAAATAAGGGAGTAGCAAAATCCAGGGAAAGATAAAAGAAAAGGCAACAGAAAATGGTTTATCTGTAGAACTAATACATTAGGTTGAATTATAAAACAGTGTTCCAGGTTTCAAGGACTTCATGGAGGTTTTGTTTGTTTATTTGTTTGTTTGTTTTAATGAGACGGAGTCTCACTCTGTTGCCCAGGTTGGAGTGCAGTGGCGTGATCTCGGCTCACCTCAACCTCCGTCTCCTGGGTTCAAGCGATTCTCCTGTCTCAGCCTCCCAAGTAGCTGGGACTACGGGTGACCACCACCACAAGGTTTTGCCATGTTGGCCAGGCTGGTCTCAAACTCCTGACCTCGAGTGACCCACCCGCCTCGGCCTCCCAAAGTTCTGGAATTACAGGTGTGAGCCACTGCGCCCAGCCGACTTCATGGAGGTTTTAAAGAAGAACCTGTTTTCCCAGGATCTGAGTAAATTATAAAACATACAAGGCTGGTTTGTGAAGTAAGAATAATAGGATGCAATTTGTTAAACTCCTACTATTTGCCAGACATTCTATTGGGGCTTTACATTCTTTAAATCTGTAAATGTTTGTTACTGTCATCTATAAGATGTAGGCTTCTCCAAATGCTTGAATTCCCTGAAATTACCTCCTTCTTCTCCCCTACAAAAATTTACTTCTGCTACAAGCTGAAAACAATTGAAAATTAATTGCTACTGTTACAATATAAAAATATAAAGTATAATATCATGTTTTATTAAAACTAATTTACCTTGGATTAGCAAACAGCTAGCTGAGAAGAGGTAAGATTACTGATGAAAGGGAGGGGAGGACAGAGACAGAAGATGCTGGGGGAACAGGCAGCCTTCTATTAATTTAGGAACCAGTGTTCTGAAAAAAGAGATGCATAACTGCAGGCACCGTTTTCTGTTCCTGTTTTCTCTTCCATCACTTGCCTGGGGCAATGACAAGCATGTAGGGGAGTATTTTAGAATTAATAGCAAATATATTTCTCTCAGGAGGGGATAGAACCCTAATTTTGTGACAATTCAATATATTTCCAGTGTTATAAAAGAGTAGACAATCAGGTAGTTTCAAAAACTTATTTAAATACACACACACACACATACACACACACACATTTGAGGAACTGCCTTTGCTGAGCTACGTGGGTATTATAGATAGCCTAGTCTGACCTCATCCCATTTTACAAGTGAGGAAACAGAGGCCCAGAGAAATCAAGTGACTTGTTCAGCCCATGCCATGCAGCCGGTTATTAGCAGGTCTGAAATGGATGTATTTTTCATTAGTCCATGATCCTATAACAGGGAGAAGTCACTATTCAAATAGCTGTACATAACATCAAAGAAAGTATACTTTGGATTGAAATGAAATAAAGCTCAGACAAACAGTGTCACACACATATGACAATGGCTAATGGAATATGATGAATGTCACTTATGATGCAGTGGAAAAACATGGGCTTCCTAATCAGAGGTAACATAAACATAATTCAAAACTATACTTAAATTGTGTGGGGTTTTTTTGGCCAATGTTCTATTATTTATATTTCACATTATTGGATTATGTGTTGTAAGAATTAATGAAAATACCTATAAGAGGCCTAGTAGAGTGTTTACTTTCACACCTTACTTCAATTACTAACAGATCATTCCCTTTAGGGGAAAAAAAGCGATTCTCTTGTTAGCCTTCCTGAATGCTTTCAAGAAGTCCTCACAGCAGACTAATTCTGTTTAATTTCTCCTTTCTCTTTCAGAGATGATGATCAAAAGAAGATATGAGAATTTTTTCTTGATTAATCACCCATGTCCACCCCCAATCCTAGTGTATGAAAACTTAGAGGAATGGGAATCTTACTCTGCCTTACAATTTTTTTGGTGGAAACAAGACAAAGTAAAATGGCAATGATTTTGCTGTGAGAGCCATAGAAAAATTCTGAAATACAACTACTGCAGGAGTTGCTTCTACATTTGACAAAGAATAGATTGTGCATGTTGTCATGGGAAAGTGTATGATTGGAGGTGCTTGTGCACCTGTCCTTGTTTTACATAACCTACCTCTTTCACGCAGGGCACAAAGATCAAAAATTGGATCTTGGTTGGCTACTTAAAATTCACAGAGTCCTATTCTTAGCCATTTACATGCTTTATTTTCTCAATCTATACTGAAACTTAGGAGCAAAGATTCTCCTGATTTTAGGTTGTGGTTTTGGAAAAGAATCAGAGAGAAAATGAACAATCAACATTACTGAAAACGCCCTGTGTATAAGAAACCACTGCAGACGATTCTTTCAATCCTTGCAACTACCTTGCCTTCTGTAAGGTACAGCATTTGTTTACTGGCTCTCCACTAGCACCAAGAACAACGTCTAGCACATAGTAGGGATTTAATATGCACTTCTTCAATGAAGAAGTGAATAGTCCGCAAGCTGAGTAGCATTATCTTCACTACACTGATAAGGAAGCTGAGGTTCAGAAAGATTAAATTTCCTGGTCACAGTCTTAAAATTAAATACTAGGTAGAGCCAGCTCATAAATCAGAGTTGTTGACCTTCACTACCAGGGCTGTGTTCTCTCTACTATGTTGGTAAAAAGAGCAGGGGCTAAACTTAGTTCATAAAGTCTCATGGTCTAATAGCTATAGAGGTGAAGCATTCTATATAAATGAAAACTATATTGATTTGTTTCTCCCTACTCCATAGCAGGACCATCCTCCCTGCCCAATGACTGCCTTAAGACTTATTGAAAAATAATAAAGGCACATCTTGCAGACTGCGAACATAAAAGATCAATGCCAATTCCATGTGCTGATTTACAATAATTTCTAATGATCAAAGGCAGCACTATCTCTAAACCTAAAATCCTGTTTTCTAGTCCTTGCAATAGATGAATTGTGTTACTATGGACAGTTTCAGTTTCTTCATTAGTAAATGTTGGGATGTGGGAGAAGTTAAATGTCAGCAAGAGTCATTCCATCTCTAATATTTTCTAATTCCTTCTCCCCCAACGACAATTAGGTCACTTACATCTTAAGAACTGAGAAAACATAAAGTCTATTTTGTTTTCTCTTTATTCAAGTAATCCAACATCACTTGTATAATTTACAATTTGTCCATCATTACTTTTATGTAGAATCTACTCAAGGCATTCTGAATTGGAAAAAATGGAATATGCTTTGTTCTTGCTTTAGCACATGGCGGGTTAACTTTTTTTTTCAGTGAAGATGAAAGACATGTAAAGAGACAGGATTACCTTTACCACAAAATGAAAAACAATAAGGAATTATTGTACCTTTCAGTACAGCACGCCCCTTACTATTACCCCTTAGATATTCCTAACTACCCTGGGAATTAGAAGTATGTAGGTAATTACTCCATTAACAAACTGCATTAACAAAGAGTGCTTCCCAAGGTCACATGGCTGCATAAGCTAAGACCCAAACTTTCATTCTTATGAATCTAATTACATAGCTTTGTTAATCGTGCCTATATTTCTGGATTTTACTTTCCCATTTTCAAAATCTGAATTTTAGGATAAAGGTATCAATGGGAAAATATGAATTTATAATTAAACTTTGTACTCTGACTAGGCCAATATCTAAGAATTACCATCAGTGTAAGTATTGGTAGTATATAGACCAACACAATCTCAGTAATGTTCTTGGAGTTCTAAGAAGTAAGGGCATGCATATTTATTTTCTCTGCAGCTTTAATGCTAGAAAACATACATGCATTGTAGTAACTATTTCTCTTCTCCCCCTTACAGCACCAAGTAACAGATGGGTTATCTTAACTAAAGAGGTCAACATTTTATTGACCAAGCTTCTGCTAGATTCTATAATAGCAATATATGAATTGTGATTTCTCCTTTCAGGGACTAAGAGGGCATGATTATTATTCAGAAAACCTGATTTGTTTATTTTTTCGTTCTCCTATTTCAAGTGTTATTCCATTTTTAAGATACTTGCAGTTTTCGCATTCTACATTGTAGTCCCATACAAGAAACATTTCCTTTCTGAATCGTAATTCAGTCCTCAGGCTATTAGACCATATCACCTGCTAGAGGGTGACATGCATCTCATTAACGATAGTTGCCATTATTAATGATCAAGCACAGTTCAATGAGTACAGTAAAACTTTAAACATAAGCATAAAGCAAAACACTAAAGATAAATTAGGGCTGTAACAAAACTCAGCTTCAATAAAGCATCTGGTGAAATATCTATATTCAGCTTCAGTCTAATACACTAGAAAATACTTGCTTCTGAGTATTAACTGTGAAAAGCCTACATAAAAAAAATTCATACTTTAATCTGTCACTCATCCTGCAAGTAAACCTAAACCTAAATCTTGAAACATAACCTAAAAAACTTTGATGGAAACTCTAAATAAATATAAATTTACAGAATTTATCCTTTTTTGTGAGGCACATTTTATGCATTGGTTATTATCTGCATTAGCATGGTACAAGAATATGTTAAATATTTTAAATTATTTGATCCAAATTTCCTGTCTGCTTTCATACTGAATAAAATAACTAAAAGCATTTTCAAGATAATATTGTTCATAGTTTACAATTGTTTCTCCAAATGTGAGAAAGGGTCTGATTTACAGCATTATGCTCTTGTGCTTTCTTATCTTATTAAATTATGCAATTTTCTGCCTTTGTCACCAAAATAGCATCTGCTAGTCACAAAACTAGAAACACATCTTTTAATTAAATGCTTATTTTCTTATCCCTAGGGACAATGAATTATAGAATTACTTTATCAAGATTTACTGGTTCCTTTTCCTTTATCTCAGCCCCCAGTATATATTCAGTGTGTCCTCTGAAATAACAACCATCCCATCTGGCTGAGAAGTGATGGACACGGCTCCTTAACCACACTGTACACTCCGTTCTTGGCACCTCTCTACCAGAAAGATATCGACAAATTGGATGGAATTCAGAGAACAGCAAGAAAAATGATTAAAGAGATGGAGGCAGTGACTTATGAGGAAAGATGAAAAGGACTAAATCTGTATAGCTTGGCAAAGCAACAACTGAGGTGGCGTATGAAAACTGTCTGCAAGCATTTGAAAAATATAAATGCCAAAGGAAGACAGGGAACTTTTTAGAATGGTCTGGGAAACAAGCAGAGCAAGAGGACAGAATTGAAGAAAGGAGAGCGATACGCTAAGTTGGGTAAGGGAGGGGGGCGTTTTCTCATCAATTGTTAATTTTGATAAATGACAAAATTAAGCCTAGAGAGAAAGAGTTGCATCTCATGCTTTTAGGTTACAATCAGGGTTGACCTGCATTGAGAGAATGGTGAGAGAATAAATAGTATCTGTTTGTATGTAGACATATAATATTTGAGCTGTCTTTTTCAGTTTACCAAGTGCTTCCACATGCATTACACCATCAAATTTTCAAATTGACTGTGTTTCATTATGAGTTCATTTTAAATAAGAAAAAGCTAAAGATTACTTCTAAAACACACACAAAAATATCTCTAACCCTGAGTTCATAACCCCTTTCTTCTTATTCTCAATTTTAAAATTTTAATACAATGTAAACTGTAATCACTCACAATATGGATAATGATTTTAAGGCTATGTTTTAATTAGCAGTCCACCTCATTGTATCTGTTACCTTATTCTTTCCTGGAGCAGATTAGACACAAACTGTAATCAGGGCAAAATTCTATAGATGACCCAGTGAGAAAAATAATTCCTTCTTAAATTTTCTGGTTAAGCACTTTTTCTTGGGTGCTGTATTAACATCATGCTGCCACTCCCTACCTGTTAACAGCAGCCCTAAGGTCATTCACTAACGCAAGATGTTGAGACCCACTGAACATAATATAACACCCCTTACAAGGATATTTATCATATAACCTGAATCAAATTCTTAAGATAACGGAGCTCAAGTCTGCTGAGAGATGTTATTTGTGTTTTGTTGCCAGGTTCCAGGCTCCTGATGCCTTCAACCACCTATCATTATGCTAAGTATTTAATAGAGATCTACATGGATAATAAACCAGGTATGAAAACTGTTGTTTCAAACTAGAGTTTTAAGCCTAAATCTGTAGAAGGTTTCTAATCATGATGAAGTGTCCTGGAACACTTATGAGCTATAAAGACACGTTTTGCATAGCTAAGAAGCTAGACTACGCCAAGCATGGTTGCTCAGGGCTGTAATCCCAGCACTTTGGGAGGCCGAGGTGGGCTCATCACCTGAGGTCCGGAGTTCAAGACCATTAAAGTGTACATAAATCACTGGGGATCTTGTTAAAGTACAGTTTTATATACTAAACCTGGGGTAGAGCCTGCGAATCTGAACGTCTAAAACATCTCCAGATGATGTTGATGAAGCTGGTCCATGGACTACATTTCAAATAGCAAGACCTGTAGGGTATTTTTATTCCAACTATATGACATAGCAGTGAAAAATGGCTACGTACTAGCCACATGTTATTTTTAAGAGATTTAATTTTTAGGTTCATAGCAAAATTAAGAGGAAGATACACTGATTTCTCATATGGCCCCTCCCTCCACAAGGGCATAGTTTCCCCCCTTGTCAATGGGCCCCACTAGAATGGTACATTCTGTTACAATTGATGAACCTGCATTGACATATAATCACACAAAGTCCATAGTTTGCATTAGGGTTCACTCTTGGTTTTGTGTATTCTATGGGTTTTGAAAAATGACATATATGACATGTATATACCACTATAGTATTGTACAGAGGATTTTCATTGCCCTATAAATCCTCTGTGTTCTGCATATTCATGCTTCTTCCCAAACCCTTGATAACCACTGATCTTTTTACTGTTTCCATAGTTTTGCCTTTTCCAGAATGTCAACAGTCAGAATGATACAGCATATAGCTTTTTTCAGATTGGCTTCTTTCACTAGTAATATGCATTTAAGATTTCTCCATGCATTTTCATGGCTTGATAGCTCATTTCTTTTTAACATTGAATAATATTCCTTTGTATGCACCACAATTGATTTCTCCATTCACCAACTGAACATCTTGGTTGCTTCTAATGTTTGGCAATTATGAATGAAGCTGCTATAAACATTTGTAGGCTGGTTATTGTGTAGATATGCTTTTTATTCCTTTGGGTATATAGCAAGGAGCATAACTGATGGAAAATATGTAAGATTACATTTAGTTTTGTAAGAAAATACCAAACTGTCTTCCAAAATGGCTGTATCATTTGGCATTTCCACTAACAGTAAATGAAAGTTATTATTGCTTCACGTCCTCGCCAATATTTGGTATTACCTGTGTTCAGGATTTTAGGAATTCTAGTTTATGTGTAGTGGTATCTCACTGTTATTTTAATGTGCATTTCCTTGATGACATACTATGTGGAAATTTTCATATGCTTGTTTGCCATATGTATATTTTCCTTGGTAAGGTGTCAGTTATTTGGCCATTGTAAAATCGAGTTTGTTTTCTTATTGTTGAATTTTAAGTGTTCTTTGCATAATTTTGATATAGTCCTTTATCAGATATATCTTTCGCAAATATTTTTTCTCAGTCTGTGCCTTATGTTCTTTTTCTCTTGAGCCAGATACTTTCCAGGAAAAATTTACATTTGATTTAAATTATCCATTTCATATGGCATTAACAAAATGCATTTAGGTAATAAAGCCGACATATGTATTTGTAGTTTTATTTACATTGAGATTTTATAATATTTTACTCCATTTAATTCAAGTTCAACTTTTACAAATGTGTTACTTAGTTCATGCCCTTACAATAATCCTATTTTGAAAAAAGTGCCCTGTGGAAGAAAGGCCAGAAGGGGCAATTTGCCATGACTCAAAAGTGGCAAAGGCCTTACGTGTAAACCATTAATGCTTTTACAAAGTGGGTTAATATAGAGTTTCTCTATTTATTTCTGATGAAAGCATTGATTTCTAAAATATAAACTTATATTAACATTTCTTTATTTTCTCATACAGAAGGCACCTCAAATAAAGGTGGGGGAAAAGATGAAAGAAATGGCTTTGCCCTGTGCCTGTTTTGACTTGTGAGAGATACTTTTTGCAAGAAATTGTTAAGTTTTGGCCCAAATAGTGGTCGGTGTTTTATCCTTCTTTGTGGCGGCCAAAATGCAAAGCAGGATGAAGAAACCATCAGTGGCAGTTTGGGGAGGCGGAGGAGGGACTATCTAGACTCAGTGAATCACCAAGGAAACATGAGGCCTATTTCTCTGTGAAGCTAAACTTCAAAAAACAAGCTAAGAGATACAAAGGGAAAAGTGTGACTGCTCTGACAGCAAAAACAAGCAAATATCTCCAGAGGGGATTAATCCTTCTCTTCAAAGTAACTAAAACAAAGAAAGCTGAGCCAGCCTCACTGGAAACAACACCTGTCCATCAGACAAGGATGAGCTAATCACAAGAAAAGGCTGCCTATGTGCACGACTCATCAGCCTGCACAGCTAACACTAAGGAGCACGTTTTCTCTATAAAGATTCAGCTTTCAAAATCCAGTTCCCTCTTGTAGAGCCACAGGGTTAAAAGGGACCTTAGAGATCATCTGCATACCGGCCAAACCCTCAATGAATGCCAATGTTTGCTTTATGTCCTTCTTGCCGGACTCTTTTCTGGCCTCTGTTCTGTCAGGATGTTTCCTGTTTCGCAAAACAGCTTTAATCCTTGAGTAGATTTAATTGCTGGAAAACAGTTCCTTAAATTTGGCCCCAAATTTAAGTGTAATTTATGAAGAAAGTTTTGGCCTTTGGAGACAGGTTTAATTTTACTTCCATGTGGAAAACCTTCAAATAAAATGATGACTATTGTTACTCACGAACTAGCTCTTCTTCTCCCAGCTTAATCAGGTCCTGTGGTGGTGTACAAATGTTTCTACCACCTGATTACCATCTAGTTTTCAATGACTCTTTGAAAATATATTGGCTAACTCTAAATACAAGACTCCAGATGTAATCTAATCAGTACAGAGTACATTTGGATTTTTACCTCCGACCATCTGGAGGCTATATTTCTATTAACTCAAGTATAAGATCTCTTTGCTTTCTGTCATAAATTGTGCCCACGATCAATGCTTGTTTTTACATAAACTGCAATTAAGTTCCATTTCCCCCAACCTGTCTTGTGCAATGAATGTTTTAATCTAAGTGTGGGACTTCACATTTATTCCCATTGATTTTCAGCTTGTTACCTTTAGCTCACTTTTTAAGCTGACAGTCTTGAATTTTTGCTTTGTTATTCAGAGTATCCGATATCCCTCACAAATTAGACTTTTGAAAATTTGATAAGCAGGCCCTGTGCTTTGTTATCCAAGTCACCGCTAAAAATACCAAATAGAACAGAGCCCAAAACAGAAATACATGGCTTGAAAGAGACTTTCAGTATATGCCATCAGCTCAATACAGATATGCTTAAATGGTCCATCTTCTCTTTTTTTCATTCTTCCATTTACAGACTTTATGCAAGGCTCTTATATTTGGAAGAACATACCAGACCTACAAAAACCCTTGTTTTGACTATTGGTTTCTTATCTCTCCTTCCAGCTTTCTCCTTCCTAGTGATAAGATAACACCCAAAACTCAAGATAATACTCAAATAAGTTAAAACTCAAGACTAAATGGGACTTGCTCTAAACCCCAAAGTCTTAAGGATGACACTGTACTGCTACTTGGCACATAGAAGATTCCACTGTACATGCAAGGTCAGATTAAAGTTAAGTGACTCACACTTTGACAATTTAAACAATAAGTCGAGACTAGCTACTGCAGAGAGAAACACTCTTTATGGATAAATTTATAGGTGTGTTCCTTAGCTAAAGTAAAAATAAAATAAAATAAAATTTAGAGAGTTGGTAACTTTACTTCAAGGGCCAATGTGATATCACAATAAGTCAGCAATTTAGTCTTCCAGTCTGCCCACAGAGTTAGAGTTTGTTGAAGGCAAAATGCTCAGCATGGTAACTAATCAGCACACTCTCTCCAAACATCCCCTGCCTTTATTTTCAGTTGCTTGTTACTTCAATTTACACCGATTTATCCTCCCTCACAACTCAACCCACAACTTTCTCATTGCCTGACCTGAGGCATGGATGGCAATTTTCAGTGTAATCAGCCAGAGGATGTAATCAGCGCAATTAACAGAAGGATTGGGAATACTACATGAAGCCTAAATTAAAATCCCACTAAAATTACTGTACTGTATCTGTAAATACTCACACTAAACAAATATTTCTTGGGATAAGTTTCTGGCAGTAGGATAATAATTTCAATGTAAAACTTCTGAAGGAGTTCAGATCCCATAACCATTCCCCATTCACTGCTTTAGTATACTTTATTGAGCACCTTCAGTATGCCTATTCTTAGGATGAAACAAAAGTGAAATAGGATGTGATATCCTTTCCTCGAGGAAGTTTGCTGTGTTGAAGAAGTAAGTCTTAAAATCATAAGAAGATTCCTAAAACAGTAAGAAAGAGTGCCAGACTAAAACTGAAAATAAAAAGAATATTCAAATGGGAAGAGGATAAGGTGAGCGTTATGTCTAGCTATGCTAGTCATCTGTCTTTACTTCCACAGGCCATAATTATAATCACCCACAAATCCCTTCCTCTCTTCCCCTTCATTGTGCTTGCTTCACTATGCCCTCTACTCCCTTGCCTTGCCTATGTAGAAGTAGCTAAATAGTGCTGGGGGCAGGAGGAGGTGTACAGAAAAACATACAATCAGCATGATTGGTATCACTTCAATTCATAGTCATAAGCTCATTTGGACCCTGATTAATGCCAAAATTGTACATCTTCCTTCAACAATTTTTCTTTCTCCCTCTCTGAATTTATTATTTATATCACTTTTCTCCAAACTCACATTACCACTTTCCTCATCCCTCCAAGTTGATACCTGCCTTATACTTTGTTCTAAGATTCCCCATTAGAGTGAATTCTTCTTTATTCTCAGTAGCAATTTGGAAAAAACAATTTGCATTTCTGGCCCTCGTAATTTAGTGTAGAAACTTGTCTTCTCCCAGAAAAGCCAAAACCTCTCTACCTGTGTACTGGGGAGTTTCATCCTAAAATGATTTCTCAACAATTTTGCTCTTTTGTTTTTCCTCTCTCTACTGCATGATAAATCTTTCTTTCACCACTAGATTATTCACATTCCACAAAAACATTTAAATATATACATATTGAAACATACTTTGTATATCCCATCTTTTAAGAAACAGAAAAACAAGCATAAAGCAAATAAACAAAAACTCCCCTTATCTACCATCTCCTTCACTATTTTCTTGTTCTCCATCACAGCTCAGATTTCTCACCTTTTATTCACTGTTTTTCTCACTCCAATCTGGTTTCCAGCTTTACATTTTACCAAAATGGTTTTTTTACTAATGGTTTCCATGTTGCCTAATTCTATCACAGAAGGCATTCCACACCATACATCGTATTCTTCTTGAAACACTCTCTTTGCTCAACTTCCATGATAATGCATACCCCTCTGGTTTCTTCCCAGCCCACTATTCATTTATTTTCAGACTTCTTTGCTGACGTTTCCTCTACCAAACTTATACATATTGAAGTATTTCAATATTCCTTCCAAACTTATCTTTTCTATCAACTTCTTCCTGTTGATCTAATCCAGACTTATGTCTTTAAACGGCATCCCTATGCTGAATATTCACAAATTATGTCTCTAGCCCAGATTTATCCTGTGAACTCTGAACTGTCTATGTATATCTTTCCTTGGATTTTTACCAACAATTTCTCAGGCTTACTATGATTACACTACAATTCTTAATTCCTCTCTCCTTTCCTGAAAATATAAGAGCGGTATAGAGAGAAATGGAGAAATTAAGGTACCAGTAGGTAAAATGAGACCAAAAATAATGTGCTAGGAGTGGGAGAATAAGAAACATGAAGGATTTCAATTGTGGATGTGGTTAGAATGTGAAATCTTGAGTTTAATGTAATAAACATTTTAAGAGATGACAGAATTTACTCCATTACTAATATAAGTACTGATAACTAAAGTTCAGTTGAAACTTATAGGTGTCAAAGAAACCAAAGTATTCTAAGAACAATGCGCTGGTCAATCCATGTGACCTGAAATTATGTAGAATGATGACAGGATTTAGGGTGGAACAGTGAAAAAGAAACTAGCTAGAAGGATAGAGAAAAAGAATGGCAGAAAATAGATGGATGACATGAGACTGGAAAAAAGACTTGTTTTGTATTGTTTAAGAGAGCAGAAGAACATTGGTCTAGAATAAGCCATGGTGATGAGAGGTAGCCTTAATATACTGGGAAAATGATCATTGATCATTTTCCACTTCTTGAAGGGCTTCCTGTGTAAGCATTATCCTTGGGAGTTAATCAGCCTTCAATTTTGATAAACTCTGGATATAAGGAGTTGAGGATGCATGAGAATTAAATTATCATTGGTCAGACATTCCAGAATACATAGAGGAAAAAGTTGAGGGGGATAGTAAGATAGATTTGGTGAGAAGAATTACATCATCAGAACAGGAATGAAAGTAATGGAGAGAGCATATGACATGAGGACTTGACCATCAGTGATTAAAGATGACAAGGATATGAGAGAAAGTGCATTAAATTCACAAAAAGTTTACACATAAAATTTAAGGTTGCCACCTCTTATGATATGGGTACAAACCTTCCTAGGGTTATGAGACTGAGGTGTTCAGAAATCAGCAATAAAAATCATGTTGTTAATCTATTTTCTCATTTAACTTTATAAAACTTTTTAAATAATAAACACATGGTGTAGATAGATATGGAGGTTTCACACTCAGCTTATTTTTCTTAGTGGAAAAGTTGTCTCCTGTGGTATCTGCAGGTATTTTATAGAATCATGAGGACTTTAGATGAAAAAGACATACATAGCAAGTGTGAAACTTGATCCATTATTTGTGATACAGAATATGATTCAAACTGATTTGTCAAATGTATGCCAATTTTCTGAGATATCTTCTCCTACCCCCAAACTATTTTTCCTTAAATATTTAGTGTAAAAACACAATTGAGCATTTCTGAAAGCAGTTCATTTGGAACATATTTTAATAAAATGCCCTTTTAAAAAAGTAAAAGAAAATTAGCATTTATTCTTTATTTTTTACTTTTCAACTTTTATTTTAAGTTCTGGGGTACATATGCAGGACGTGCAGTCCTAGAATGTAATTTTTTTATGAAGATTAAATTGACTTAGGGCTTCTAGGTTTATCCAGTGAGGTTAATTCTCTCAAGAATGGGATGAAAGAGATGAAACATTTTTATACAAAGTAGAGGTAGTTTCTGAGATTTATTTTAATTCCTGGATGTTATAACTTACTTATAATTTCACCAATTCACAGTCTTAAACAACCAGATGACATAAGGACTAAATTCAGTTAGCTAGCATCCACCCCTTACCCGCCTGATTCCTCAGCCCTTCTTCCAGTGCTATATGACTCCAGGCTCCTCAGGATCGTCAGAAGTTTGAGCTGATTTTTGGTGTTAGCTTCATCTATGATTTGTAACACAAAAGCAAAATTTGTTTTGCTTTTTTCCTGAACATTGTATACATGAAATCCCATAGATTTTGTGCATATTACTGAATACCTGGTTAAAATTTTGCTGAGGAATATCAATTTAGAAATGTGAGAATATTCTAGTCATGTTTTACTGGGGAAAATGCCCCCCCAAAATGCCCCTGTCATTTTTTTTTTTTTTTTTTGCCATGGTTACCTTTTTCAACTGAAAACTGATAGCAGTATGCCAGCGAGAGAAATATATCATATTGGTCAGGATGGAAGTAAGGCTGATACAATAAAGAAGTTAAAAAATACAGTTATGTGAACAACACGAAATAGCATTTCTCTCTCATAGAAAAGTCCAGGTTGATGATTTCAGTATGGGATGGTGGTTTGGTGGCCCCGGATCTTGTTATTCTGTCATCCTCAACATGTGACTTCCCCATCATAGCCCAAATCCCTACCATATGAATACATTCTAGCCAGGAGGAAAGAGGAGGAAGAAGGAAAGAACACGTCTCTTCTTCTTAAGAAACAGCCCAAAATTGGAACACGACTTTCCTGCCCACATTCTATTAGCCAGGACTTAGTCACTGGGTCATACATTTCTGCAAAGGGAAGTTTGAAAATGTATTTTAAAAAATCCGTGCAGCCATGTGCTATCACTAAGAAAGAAGGGGAGAATAGATATTGAACAAAAATAAGCAGTTAATGCCACACATATCCACTGTTTGCTCTAAAAAAGAATTGTTGGAGGTTTTCTGTAGCGGCCTAAAAATTTGTGTTATTGTGCAACTGATACAAATGGATACTTTGCACAATTCATATAATATAATTGATAATTATTTATCTTACATGTTGCTATACTTAATGTCAATCTCTTTCACTAGACTCTGCACTCCAAGAAGGTAGGGCTCATGTCTGATTTAATAATAATTTTATAATCCTCTTTCTATTACAAATAGTTACTTGTTGAATAAATGAGTACAAGAAGGGACTCTGCATTAAATTGACCCTCAGCTTCTTCACCAAAATCCATGAACCCCCCAAAAAATTGGTGGTTATTAAAAATAACCAAATCAGTGAATTTAGTACTATAAGAAAGTATTTAACCCTTCAAGGTCTACAGATAACAAAAATTTTCAAGCCTATATTTCACTCAGAAGAAAACTTGTTTTAGTCAGGTCAGAAGGATCTTGTAACTTTGTGTGTCTCCTCATGTGTGAAGCTTAGTTCCTCTGTCATGTTTCTATTGCACTTATTTCTTCCAAATTCAGATCCTTGTTCAATGCAATGTGCCCATTTGCCTGTGTATCCACCCCAATAGTGAAGACATCTCTGTGCATACATGTGGAAACTGCAACGTCGTATGAGTATGATTTCCTCTTCAAAGCAGAAAACGAGTCAACAGTTTTATGCACATTCATGTTCCTAAAACAAACACCTGTCTAGAATAAGTAATATATGTAGAGTTATCTTTTGTAATTATCTTCTCATAATTTTCCAGTAAATACATCAAGTATCCACTGCCTGCATAAAGAAAACCATACAAGAATGCTACCTAGTATGTTTGCTTCCTTCACTTCTAATCACAAGATAATCTAGCTTTGCTTAGAAATCATTCTTGGGTGCCATTCAGGAGAGAGAGAGAGAGAGTGAGTGTGAGGGAGAACTGGCTTGCTACCTGCAATTGGCCAGAGTCAGACCAAGCCCATCTAGTCAGGAAAGCCCATTACTTGTTTATCAACTACTTCAGTGCTATGGGACATGGAAAGGTGAAGCAGCAGGACTCTATGGAGCCACAGGGGCCAGTGTTTCAGCCACTGTTTCATTGGCCTAGATATTTCCATATTCCTCTTCAATGACTGTGAAACTGAGTGTACTTTCCAGTTCCTAGCATCCACTCCTTCCCTTTTCTGAGAGTCCAGGTAAGATGGTAGCATCACCACAGATACACATCCACAGCTGGCAGCTTGGTTTCTGGACCCATAATCATGCCAATCAGCACTTTCTACACAAAACCTTTTCAACAACCCTAGAACCAAAGGCCCGACTTGATGCCACCAGATTTCTCTTTCAAGTCTTACAATTAGGCAGCTTTGTGTGTTTTTTCACACTTATGCATTATGATAGTTATTTAGGCTATGCACAATAGTCTCCAAGAATATGCTTCCTAATCCAGGCCTTCCTCCTACTCAGCAATGTTGCTAAAAAATGCAAAGACACTCAGTGAAGGTCATAAGTAATGCTGGTAGTTAAGGCAACAGGCAACAGTTTCTTTTCCTCCAGCTCATCACTTCAAGAAAACATGATGTAGAAACTTCCATGGAGCCTCACACCCTGCTCTCCCTTTGCATCCTGGCACTCTCATCCTGATACACTAAAAAACTCAGCATTTTACTCACATAGCTGTGCTTTATTAGGAATTGGATAATCAAACCCACACATAATGAGACACATACCCCACTCACCTTAATATGGTTTTTTAAAAAGTCTGAGTAAAAGGAAGTGGCCATTTCTGTTGCAACTATGAAAATAGAAATTTTATTATAGCATCTGACATCTATACAATAAATGAGTAAGAACATTTTAGAAATAACTGAAAGCTCTGATCATCTTTTTTTTCCCCATACAAAGCTGTTCTCAAAAAGCACCAAATACCCAGTAGCTAAAGTGAAAATAAAACTCAAAATTGAACATAAAATGATAAATCACTAACCTTTGTTGGAGGAATGGCACTTAAAGATTTAACACAGGCAGCATCATGGCATTCACACTTCTATTCTATGGGGGTGGATCAGAGGGGACAATGGTAGGATTTGTACATATTTTGCACTCTAATTAAGAAATGAAGGTTTTTTGTTGTTGTTGTTCTGCTTTTGTTTTTGCAGCAAGGTAGAAATATAGAAAGTCAAGACAAAGATTGCTAGCGATCTTTAGGGAAAACCTAACAAAAATCAGGCATTCTTAGGAATATTAAGTAATGCAATCAACATTTTGCAAAATATTGGAGGGTGCAAGTGTCCATAAAAATCAATAGAAAACATTTCTACTAAAAGTGAGCTTTGAGCATATGAAGGCACAATGGTAAAGTTTTCTTTATGTCATTAAAAAAAAAAAACCCATATATGGAATCAATCCATCCCAATACACAAAGACAGAGGTCAAGAACAAGGTGGAGAATACAGAGGAGTATCCGGGATGTCCACATAAGTTCAGAAAAGATTATTTTCTTCAACATCCAAATTAAAAGTCCTCCTGCTTACTTTGGTAAACCACTGCCTAATTTTCATGGAGTATTGTTCTATTTATAACACAGTATTAAATTTGCAATCTATATAACATTAGCTCAGAAACCATCCTATCATGTGTGGAAAGTTCCACTGATGTTTTCCAAGATTCCTGTGAATACCTGGACCTTGTATTCTCATGTTTGGACCATTCTCACTCTTATTTTCTGCTCTCTCAGTCTCATGCTTATTTTACTTCATTCGACTTTTTTTTTCCCTCTATCCCACATAGATTTAAACATGGAAACTTATTCTTTTTCATTATAACCCAGACATCATTTTCACAATACAGTAAGGCACTATATCCATGGATAGCAATTGCGGTGGGAGAATATGTCACTTTACTGCATGTTACAGCATATAACTTAAGTCTTCCTAAAATGCTTCTTACTAATAAGTACCACATTTAATTTCTCACTGGCTGATTTTTATTGTAGTCATTTGACCCTACTATTAAGGCTGAACTCCTAAGCTCACTTCTCATATTCCCCTTCTGGATTACCATTTCATGTCTAGAAAAAAAGTAAAATAGAAAAGCAGAAATGATTATACAATGTTGCTTGTATCCATATGGGTGGCCACATGGTGCTAGCACAGTCCCCTGGTTTTCATTGTCAGCTACACCTGCTGAAGACTGGGAGATTTGATAGACATGGAGATGGAAATCTTCTCTGTCAGGTGCCCAGCAACACTGGTGAAACAAGTGGTCTTTCTGCATCCTTGATCTGTTCTGTCTTGAAATTTGGCACTGAGACTTCAGAGTAACTATGACCTTTTAAAGTAACTTTTGCTCTTTCTTCTGGAGTAGGTTAAAACAAAACAAAACAAAACAAAACCCTCAATTCTGGCTATGCTGGTATGCAATATTATGGACTCAAAAGTTAAATAAATTATCTTTAAAAATCATTCTGACACCATTGATCGTCACAAAAGTTTAGTGGGTAGGTAGAGATAATGTCAAGTGCCTCTAAAGAATATGGAAAATAGTTTATCCACTGAGAGTGAAATAAGCAAGGAGAAACACAGACAGCAAGATACTAGTCATCTGCTGAAGTGCCAGAGAGATTTTGTAAAACATGAAGCTAAGCAGATTTGGAAATACCCAGGTTTAAGTAAAATGGCATGAGCAAAAGCCTACAGAAGGAGGAAGACTAGAAAATGCAACTTGAATCTCAATCATTTTATTTTACTCAGTTTGAAGAAAGAGGAAAATCATTGGCATGGGTTTATAAAGGGAGCCAAGGGGTAAGGAAATGATGTCAGTGTAGCTTCAGCATAACCCAGACTAGAGTGTTCTTTGATGGGCAAACTTGAATCTCCAGTTGGCACATTTATGTCTACTGATGGAATTGATTGTAGATTATCCCGTTATGTCTTGACTTACTCCATGATCAAGTAAATCTACTTAAATTATATCCCTTTTGCTCCATGTTCATCTGGCAGCTTTTTAATCAAAATAACTGGATCCCCATGTAAATTTTCTACCAGTGGTGAGAACGCAATGATAAGCTGACATAAATTTTTGGTCCGCCTGGGACTTCCACTAAGTTTTCTATGCCTTAGTATCCGTGTTTTTCTTTTTATTATATTCAGTGGTTAGTTATTAGAAGTTTCCACATCTGTAAAGTAGAGTTAATAACAGTGTGCATGAGAATTAATTAATTAATATGTGTAAAGCATTTAGAGCAGTACTAGAAATACACTTCAATTCTAATTACATGTTAAAATCTTCTCAGTGTTATTGTAGATCATCTTGCTGGCAAGAAGTTGAGTTAGATATGAGCTAGTTCTCCAGCTTGATCATCTTTGAGTACAGCGAAGAAGCCAAAGACATAGGAAGTTGCGGACCTGAGATAATGATTTTGCAAGTTACTTCTACTTTGTGAAACCTGAGCCAACCAGTCTCCATTCTCTTTCTTATACCTGCTTGCCATCTACATCTTTCCAAAAGAGTTTGGAATTTGGAATTTGGAGGATGCCATTTTATTTTATTTAAAAAAGGAAGGGGGTTTCATTCTTTCTACAGATAGACGATATACAATGTACATATGACAATTATAATTTTGTATTTCAAATGAGATAAAAATGAATTGAAGGGGACGGTCAAGACCTACAGAGCAGGAATCAGCAAAGAGTTTCTGTAAAGAGCCAGATACTAAATATCTTCAGCTTTTTGAGCCATACAATCTTCATCACAACTTCTCAACACCAAGGTGGAGCATGACAGCAACCACAGGTAACATGTAAACTAATGAGCTTGCACATATTTCAATAAAACTTTATTACATAAGCAGGTTGCAATATGTATTTGATTCATTGGCTATAGTGTGTTGGCCTGTGCTACTGATTAAAGTATACTGATTCCTTCTAAACCCATGACATAATTTAAATTTATAATAATAAAAAAAGATAAAGTACAATCAGGAGATATTGTTAACCAATCACAACAGAACTTGAGATTATTGAGAATTTGGCTCAGACAGAAAACACCCTGTAATATCTATATCCATATCTACCTACCTACCTATTTATGAATTAGGGAAATGTGAATACTGACTGAATATTTGATATTAAAGAATTGTTGATCATTTTTGGAGGACAATGGTATTTTGGTTATGTTTTAAAACACCCCGTCTTTCAGAGAAATGTTCTGAAATATTTTCAGATGAAATGATTCAATGCCTGATATTTATTTCAAAAGTATTGAAGGAGAAATGGAGTTGGAATATAGATAAAACAAAATGACTCATGAATTGAACATTGCTGAGATTAGGTGATGAATACATGGAATTCATTATACCATTCTATCTACTTTTGTACATGTTCAAAATTTTCTATAATTTTTTTGACATATAAAAATACAAAATGCGGAATCTTTCTTGCTCACACACTCCTTCTCTCTCTCACTCTCTCTCTCACACACACAGACATAGAAACTCAAATGCAGGCTGATAGCTCAAAGAATGGAGGCGAAGCAAACTTCAGGACTGAGCTAAAAAGATGGAGTACATAACATAGGATGTTTTGTGTTTACTTTACAATTATTGTCTTAAATAACATAAAATTTAGTTTAATGAGAGGTACAATGGAATATAATTCTGCTAACAGATGAAGATTCTAATTATAGACTTATTAGATGGAGTGCTACTTTCTAATTTAGGGCAAAAGAAGTCAATACAGGATAGGAGTAACAGACACAATTTCTTTTCACAGACCTTCAATGTTGGGATCTATCCCATGAAAAGACAACCAACAACACGAGTTGAGTGTGGGTTGTGGGATCTGCATGGAATTACAGTTTACAAAACAAAACTCCAAGTCTTTCCTCACGATTTTCCTTTGCCTGCCAAACATCCCCTCATCAATTTAACCCATGTTCTGATGTCAACTCCAGGCAGAGTTTATACTCTCACTATGCTTCGACCACTTTTATCAGAAATGCCTGGTTGGATCGTAAATCACCCATTTGCTAGTCTATTATTCCACCCCAACTATGCTCAAAACCCTTTAAAGCAGACAGCATCTTCTTCTTGGTGTCCTGAGAAGCCTATGCAGGGCCCGATTCAGTATACATCATCAGAAAATGTCTTAAATGATTACATGTTCATTAACAGAAAAGAAGCAACAATAGGCACTGTTGATCCTGTATATATTCATGGGACTGCAACTCATCTTCAGCAGGTTGCATCAGACTTTTCTTTTCTCCCTGTAAACTTATACATGCTTAGGCCCCATTTAAAATTACCTCTACCATTAATTACTTCCCAACGATCTTTTAACTCTCTCTCTGCAATAATCCATTGGCATTTCCACGAGCGTGTGTGTGTGTGTGTGTGTGTGTTGATTCTAATATAACAATTTTAGGATACTGCCAGGTAAAGATAAGCCTTTTGCCCTTACTGAACTCTGATCTTTGGAGGGAAGGGGCTGGGCCTGGCATCATACCTTATGTAGTATTAATTCTCAGTAACTTTGTTCATGTGAATAAATGAAAGAATTTGTATTGCTATATCTATACACCTCAAACTTCAAAGTGATTTCAAGAGCTTCGCAGCAAATCTTTTGAGAAATTTGTCAAGTCTATTTTCTAGGCCCTGTCTGACCTGAAAGAAGCTTCCCTCTGCTTTTAGGTATTTTTTTTTTTTTTTTATTTAAGTTCTAGGGTACATGTGCATAACGTGCAGGTTTGTT
>NW_012115044.1:3786344-3881016 GCF_000951035.1 Colobus angolensis palliatus
GGCACTCACTAGTGAGATGACCCCAGTACCTCAGTTGAAAATGCAGAAATCACCGGTCTTCTGTGTCCTTTGCGCTGGGAGTTGGAGACTGGAGCTGTTCCTATTCGGCCATCTTGCTCCGCCCACCCCCGCTTTTAGGTATTTTTAATCTACTTGCCTGTTGGCAGTCAATTTCTTCCTTTCTTGTTATCTCAATAATAACAAAAGAACTCCAATGTCTCTTTTCAAATTTCCCATGCTTCCCAATTCTCCACTTTTCAAATAACTAAATTCCTTTCAAAATTGCTTATTCCTCTGCTTTTATGAGCATACCTCTGTACTAGCCACCCCTGCCTTAAATAAAGCTACTCTACTGTGACTCAGTAAATATGTTTACATTTCTAAAATCAAACATGCTTTATTAATACACTTGCCAAAAGCGGATCTGTAAGAGCAAATTCATTTGGAAAAAGAATATTTTCATTTTTCTAGTGTTAATGAATGTCTTTATTTTTTAAACTTTTCTTTCTAGCACCTCCACCCTCACAATTTACCTCTCCTTTCAGTCTTAGTAAAATAGTTTGTTACTTTCCAGTTTAGGATTTATACCTCTTGAAGTCTGGGGAATAAAATTCCTAATACCTGGAGTTCATCTGTCTAGTTTTGACCAAGCATAAGGCCAATGGTGTTCTTTTTTTTTTTTTAAATCGTTTTTAAAAAAAAAAAAAAGAGGAAAAAGAAGGAAAAGAAGAACAAGACAAAAAGAACAACCAATCAATAGAGGCAAATGTAGAAAGTTACACTACCAGTAAATTACCTGAGAGCCTAGACAGTAAATTACCAATGAGTTGTGCTACCAGTGCTTTATTCCCTGATCTGCACTGTCACAGCACACAACAGTGCAAGTCATGTTGAAATCACTATGTAATAAAATTTGAGAGCTTGTAGACACTCTTCATTGCACAAATGAGAGATGTGCAAAAGCTTTGGTGGGAAGAATATGACTTCTGAGATTAAATGTAGTTAAGATTCAACCTACTATTAAAATTAGTAGTATAACTTCAAGCAGTACTCACTTTAGACTCTAATGGGTGGCTTCTGTAGCATGGTGTTTAGAAGCACAAACTTGGAAGCCAGGCTACCTTGATTGAGAAGCCAGCTCTCCCACCAGTAGCCATGAGACAGTGACTTTAAAGCTCTATGCTCAGTTTCCTCATCTATGAAATGGGGTAATGATAGTTAGGTATCTCATGGGGTTATTGTGAAAATCAACTGAGTTGATATAAGTAAAACACTTAGAATAGGTCTTGCCTCGTAATACATGTTCAGTAAATGCTTCTGTATAATATAAACATCTGCAGATACAAATATTTAGAACATGTGCAGAGAAGATCAGGTAGCTTATTGCCTAAGTTGGCTTCCATATGAGATGCTGAGAGGGGCCTGCTGCAATCGGTAATGTTACCTGCAGGTTTTGTGATCAAATTATTCCTTCCAAGGCAAGGCTCTGTATAATTTACTGTAAGTCAGTTGCATGACATTCTCTCCCCAGCCAACTATTGTTCTCAAATTATTCTCATATTGGTTTAGAATAATCCGATTTGACCCTTATTTACTGTTGCCAGGAAGATTAAACCAAAGTCTTTGGCAGCCAAAAATGTAAGAGCTCAGACCAGTAGTCCTGGACAAATCCTTGTCATTCACAGCCTTAGGAAAGATCTGTACCTTGCCCAAGGAACACCTTGGTAGGCACTTGGCCCAATTCCTTGAATGTTCCGTGACTATGCTGTTAAACGTCTCGCTCAGAAGGACAGAAGCTGAATGTGCCAATGAAGCTTCTCTCCAACCAAATCCTTGGCGAGATTAGGTTATTGTTGGTTTAATCCCTTGAAGTGTGTGCATGTTAGAGTTCTGAAAATTGTAGCTATTAAAACATGATTTTTTAATCATTAAAACCTGAATGTAATATTCCTAAATTTCTTCAAAGCAAACAGAAAGCCATGGTAGTTAAAGAAAAATGTGGGGTTATAGGAGTTTTTTGTAAAATCTGGGGAAAATGAAATGATAGTAACTTTGCAGTTTGATATTTTAGGGCAAGCATTTGAAAAACATGCACACCTGTGAACTCTGAAGCATTCCATACCACACATAATGTTGATTAATCACCAAAATGATTATGCTAAGTGGCATCCACAGTAATTTAAACAGATATATAAATGGTTTGTAATTACAGGATATTGGGCTCTGTAATTCATTGCTTAGCAAAGAGGTATTTGTTGTATAATTACTGTATCTTTGTGAGATATTTGTTGTGCATTTATGGTGTAGTTAATACTGAGCTTGCAGGCTACTGTCTTTGGTTCCCTCTTGTCTAAAGTCAAGCAGTCTTCAATAAAGGGTAGAACTACAATTACCTTGGCAAATAAATACTCTGTAGTATTTGGGAAGATCATGAATGTGGAGAGATTTACAATAACAATATTCAAAAGCAAATATAGTTAACACTTGATTCTTCCACAACACTGAAAGGTAGCATTGGTGTGGCTAATAATATAGTTAAGAACTATGTGCTATATAACTCAAGTCATGGCCCACAATGGACTCGTTTTGTGGATTCCAGGAGCATACTTCTAATATAGCCTGATAGCAAGATACTATGCCCAGTGTGCACTGGAAAAATACAGATATAACTCCCACATAGATAATAATCCAGAGTTCAGCTGCAGGGAAAAGCTAAAAGGGAAGAATGAAAAAGTTATTTTTAAAATCTTTTTCCTATACTCCAGAAATACAATGAATAGATTTAGTCATGCCTGCAAAGCTGGCTGCTATGTAATTGTGTCCAATTGTCCATTTCCACTAAGTGGAGAGCAAAAAATAAGTTCTATGTGAAAGAGAGAAAAAGAGAGGGGAGGAGGGAGAGATATAACAAAAGAGAATTTATATCAAACATAAGGACACCTTCAAATAAGTATTCGAGAGTTTTGTTTTGTCTTGAAATCATGAACGACAATAACTGAGATGCACACACAAATAATCCACCAAAGTAAAAGATTTACATCTGCCTGAATAGACAATTTGAGATTTCTGGACTTCCATAATAATGGCAGTCCTATAGGTGAAGAGCATAAATGGGTAGAAAAGTGCTGAGCTTTAGCTAACACAGTTGGCATGAACACATTTGGGACTATCTGGCACTGTCTGTGGAGGTAATAAAGACAATGAGCAGCTAATATCTTCAATTTATGAGAATGAATGAGACATTCAAAATCATGCACCTACTCAACTGCTGTGCATTGATAACAAGTACCTAAAGGAAATTAGGACACTAAATTAAAAAATAAATATCTAGATGTTCGTAAGAGAAGAATGCAGTTAAAAGGAGTAAATAACATATAATGAATGCTTTAAGACAAGAAATCAAAGATATCTGGACAAACTTCTCTTACATTGAGAAATTCAGTTTGTTTATGATAGGATATATTTGGACATATTAAAATAATGCCTTACTAAGCATTCAGAGTCTTATTGTTTTAGTTAGGTACATGAAAAAAATGATAAATAAATAGAAATATGTTACTGCTTTCTTCAAGTTCTATGGAAATTATTCACAAATAACCAAAAGTTGATGTTTTTTTGTTACCAGAAAGAAAATATTAAACAGTGTCTGCAGAAATTTTAGTAAATTAAAAAATCTACAATGAATGAAGTTCTTGAAAAATAAGCACAAAGAAACCATTAAGGTGTTGGAAATAGTATGCTTTACAAGTTTCTAGGCATCTCTTTCTTCATCTTTTCATCTCAACTCTTATAATATCCAAAGTCCAACTTGAGCATGACGAAGGGTTATTGTAGAGTTTTTTTAAGACTGAGAGTATGAATTTAAAGAGATTATCTGCAGTTACTAAAGGACATATGCAGACAGAATGATATATATTTAGATATACAGATAACAACTGCATGCTCAAACGATTTCTTGAAACACCTCAACTTTGAATATACTTTCTCATTGCTTAAATGTCTATATTTCTGATAATTTACATTATTTCAGCTGTTAATCTATATTTTATACTTAAAGTATTAAAATGTTTTCCAGTTGTCATTTTAAATTTATAATAACATCAATTATATTTTATAACTACATTAAAATTTTTTGAACCCATTTTTAAATTAAAAAAAGATTTGAAAACTTACATTATCATTATGTTTCTCCTCGTTCCTATTTTCAACTTCGCCTTCCCCATGGCTATAGCAGCTAATGTCGCTCACTTTGCCTTTGCATAAATACCACCCTCTCAGGAGGCCCTCCTTGACCACTCTTTTAATAATTGCAAACCTTTCCTTGATTATTACTCCTGTACTCTGTGTGCCTGTTTCCATGCCTACTTATCACCAGGTGATTATTTTATACATTTTACCCGTTTGTTTATTATCTATCTCCTCCCTGCAAAAATGCAAGTTCCAGAAGTAGTTAGAAGTGTTTTGTATTTTATTCACCTCTAAATCCTCAGCATTTAGGAGATTCCATGGTATATAATTAGTTTCCAGTAAATATTTGTTGAATAAATGGGTCCACTTTCATAATTTCAACTGCCATTTCTGTATTATTTCCATTTTTTTTTTCAGTAGCCCTAAAGATCTCTTTCCCAGGTTTAAAATCCATATATTCCATTGCCTGCTTGAATCACCCTCAAACATCTCAAACTCAGTGAACTCAAGACTAAATTCATTATGTTGCCTTCTAACATCTTCACATTACCTACTTTATCTCCTATAATCTCATATAATCTCCGCTGTGGTGAATATCAAGCATCCATCCAGACACAAGTGAAACATTTTGAAGTTATGCCACAAATTCTTGTTAGAAGATCTTTACCTACTCTTGCATCAATCCTCTCCCTTCTCTAATGTGCCTTAGTGCCCTTGTTCAGAGAACCTTATTCAGAGGAGTACAGTAGCCTCTTTTTTTTTTTTTTTTTGACAGTGTTGCTATGTTGCCCAGGTTGGAGTGCAGTGGCATAATCTCGGCTCACTGCAACTTCCACCTCCTGGGTTTAAGAGATTCTCCTGTCTCAGCCTCCCAAGTAACTGGGATTACAGGTGCCCACTACTACACCTGGCTAATTTTTGTATTTTTAGTAGAGATGGAGTTTCACCATGTTGGCCAGGCTGGTCTCGAACTCCCAAAGTCAGGTGATCCACCCGCCTCAGTCTCCCAAATTGCTGGGATTACAGGCATGAGCCACGGTGCCAGGCCCTACAATAGCCTCTTAATTGGTGTCCCTGCGATATTGTTTGGCTGTGTCCTCACCCAAATCTCATCTTGAATTGTAGTTCCATAATCCCCACATGTTGTGACAGGGACCCAGTGGGAGGTAATTGAATCACGAAGGCAGTTACCTCTATGCTGTTCTCACGAGAGTGAGTGAGTTCTCAGGAGACTGGATGGTTTTATCAGGGATTTTCCACTCCCACCCCTTTGCTGTGCACGTATAATTCCTGCTGTCATGTAAAGACATGTTTACTTCTCTTTCTGACATGATTATAAATTCCTGTGCCCTCCACAGGCATGCAGAATGGTGAGTCAATTAAACCTCTTTCCTTATAAATTACCCAGTTTCAGGTAGTCCATATAGCAGCATCAGAATGGAATAATACAGTAAATTGATACCACAGAGAGTGGGATGCTGCGATACCTGAAAATGTGAAAGTCACTTTGGAATTGAGTGACAGACAGAGGTTGGAACAGTCTGGAGGGCTCAGAAGAAGATAGGAAAATTTAAGAAAGTTTAGAACTTCCTAGAGACTTGCTGAATTGCTTTGACCAAAACGTTGATAGCAACATGGACAATGAAGTCTGGGCTGAGGTGGTCTCAGACAGAGATGGAGAACTTGTTGGAAACTGCAGTAAAGATCACTTTTGCTATGCAAAGAGACTGGTAGCATTTTCCTTTGCCCCAGAGATCTGTGGAACTTTGAACTTGAGAGACCTGATTTAGGGTACCTGGCAGAAGAAATTTCTAAGCAGCAAATCATTCAAGAGGAAACAAAGCATAAATGTTTGAAAAATTTGCAGCCTGATGATGTGATAGAAAAGAAAATCCCATTTTCTGGGGAGAAATTCAAGCTGCCTGAATCAATCTGCATAGGTAACAATAAGCTGAAGATTAATCACCAAGACAATGGGGAAAATGTCTCCAGGACATGTCAGAGATCCTTACTGTAGTCCCTCCTATCACAGACCCAGAGGCCTAGGAGGGAAAAATGGTTTTTTTCCCTCCTGCTATGTGCAGTCTTAAGACTTGGCTAAACGAGGCCAACATACAGCTCAGTCCGTTGCTTGAGAGGGTGCATCTCCCAGGCCTTGGCAGTTTCCATGTGGTGTTGGGTCTGCGAGTACACAGATGTCAAGAATTGAGGTTTGGGGACCTCTGCATAGATTTCAGAGGATGTATGGAAACACCTGGAGGTCCAGGCAGAAGTTTGCTGCAGGGGCGGAGCCCTCATGGAGAACCTCTGCTAGGGCAGTGCAGAACAGAAATGTGGGGTTGGGGCCCCCAGAGAGAGTCCCCACTGGGGCACTGTCTAGTGGAGCTGTGAAAAGAGGACTACCATCCTCCAGACCCCAGAATGGTAGCTCCACTGACAGCTTGCACCATGCACATGGAAAAGCTGACACTCAACACTAGCTGTGAAGGCAGCCCGGAGGGAAGGTATACCCTGCAAAGCCACAGGGGTGGAGCTGCTGAAGGCCATGGGAGCCCACCTCTTGCATCAGTGTGACCAGGATTTGAGGCATGGAGTCAGAGGATATCGTTTTTGAACTTTAAAGTATAATTATGGCTGTATTGGATTTCTGACTTGCATGGAACTTATCACCCCTTTGTTTTGGTCAATTTCTCCCATTTGGAACAGGTGTATTTACCCAAAGACTGTACACCATTATATCTCGAAGTAACTAACTTGCTTTTGATTTTACAGACTCACAGGCAAAGGGACTTGCCTTGTCTCAGATGAGACTTTAGACTTGGACTTTTGTATTAATGCTGGAATGAGTTAAAACTTTGGGAGACTGTTGAGAAGTCATAATTGTGTTTTGAAATGTGAGGACATGATATTTGGGAGGGGCCAAAGGTGAAATTATAGGTTTGGCTGGGTCCCACCCAAATCTCATCTTGAATTGTAGTTCCCATAATCCCCATGGATCACAGAAGGAATCTGGTGAGAGGTAATTAAATCATGGGGATGGTTACTTCCATTCTGTTCTCATGATAGTGAGTGAGTTCTCACAAGATCTGATGGTTTTGTAGGGTGCTTTTCCCTCACTTTGCTCTGCACTTCTTCTTCCTGCTGTCATTTGAAGAAGGACGTATTTGCTTCCCCTTCTGTCATGATTGTAAATTTCCTGAGGCCTCCCCAGCCATGTGGAACTGTGAATCAATTAAACCTCTTTCCTTTATAAATTACCCAGTCTCAGATAGTCCTTTATAGCAGTGTGAGAATGGATTAACACATCCTGTCTATATTCCATACTTCCAAAAGTCCAAATCTGGTCATGTCTCTTTGTCTCTTAGAACCATTCAGTAAAGGTCATGACTACAAACATTTAATAGGTGTGATAAAGAGACCTTGCTATGATTCAGCCTCTATACATTTCCACAGCCTAATTTTTCTGTTATTTTGAGCTCAATCTCAATGTCAACTTCTTTTCCAAATCACAAGTTTCTTTATTTATTAATGCTCTTACGTATGTTCATCTTTAACAAAGAAAACCATTCTTCCAGTTGCAAACTCCAACTCATCTTTTAAGACCAAGTCCAAGATTTGCCTCTTCTAATAGTTATATTGTTACTTTCTCAGATAGAGTTCACAATGCTCATTTCTACTGCTTCCTATACATACTCAGTCTCAGCACTATACATTTATTGTATTCATTTTTACATATTTCTACCCTGTGTTGAGCCATGAGCTCTTAGACAGCAGGGAATATATATATAATTTGTCTTGCAATTTGAAAGCCCCCAATAGTGGGGAACCTGAACACCTAAGTGAATGAATGAACTATGAGTTTGAATAGAAATATAAAACAGTGAGACTGTAGAAGGACCTTAACTGTTTCAAATGCATAAAAAAGAGAATATAGAGTTAATTTAAGTTCATGAACAAGGAAGTGACAGAATAAAATTAATTTTTAAGAACTTTTGAATCAAATATCAACATTAAGATGCTTGAAAAGGAGAAGAGGCAAGTTCTATAAATTAGGAAGCCACTGAAGGAGTAAGATAGAAAAAACAAAACACCTATCCCAAGGCAAAAGTCTGAATTAGTTGCCCTGTTGTATTTCTTCATGTCGTTGTACTTATAGTGCTTGAAGACCTCCTTTTCTCTTCTCCAACTCTCCCAGCAAACTGTAACCTTCCAAGGCAGGACTGGATATTATTTGTCAGCATGATGCAAATATTTGCCACAGCCTCTGACAAATGACAGATACACAAAAAATTTGCATAATGAGTTAAGAAGGAATACAACAGCTCAGGTTAGGGTAATGGCAGTGGGAAGAAAAGAAAGAAAGACAGTGTAAAATTTTGATGGAAGATTTCCTGCCGTGGTGGCTCAGTCTTGCTTCTGGTGTTCTAAGCAAGGGCTTAAGGCTTATTCGTTAGACACTATCTCTTCATTCTATCAGGCTGTCTTCCTTTTTCTTGCTCTTGATTGCTAAATATCTTCTTCAGTGCTTGGCTGGCTTTTTGGTAAATAAGCATTCAATAAATTCTGACTGAACTATATTCTAAGGCTACGCTTTTGACAGCCACTCTTCCTACTAATCAATCCAAAACACATCCTTAAAATCTATACTAACTTCCCATCATATCCATGTTCCTTTAAAATGATTTCCCCTGCTCATTTCTAACTCATGACATTTGCTTTGATAGCAGTACCCACCACTGCATCTTCCCAACCCCATGTGCTCCCAGTGCCCTTTAACTCAAACTGTGAGTAAATACCCAGCACTTCCAGGTCCTTCTGTATTCGGCCTCTTCTAAAACTGTCACTTATCTTGAAAATCTGGGCCTTAACTCTATGATCCCTGAATCCCCACTTAAATGAGGACACTTTAGGTAAAATTATATTATTTACTTGACACTAACATATTCTCATGACCTGGTCAGAAAGCAAAGCCTCAACTGTTGAATTGTGTGAGCTTTGACCATGTCAGAGTCTGTGGTTGCAGTGTGTTTTTGCTCTAGTACAACGAGAGCTATCAAATTGCCGTATATATCTATGCATACATATTTCTGTCTATATGTAAACATATACAGTTTTAAAGTATTTTAATGTATTTTTCTGATAATTAAAGTTATATATAATTATTGAAATAAATTCAAACTCTACAGATAAATTATAATAAAAAAATATTATCTGAAATTCCAGCATTCAGAGGTAATAACTGTCAACATTATGGACACCTTTCCTGACCATTTTTTCATGTTCTATACATATAAACATACATATATACATATGCATATACATATATATATATATAAATTACATATATATCCATATTCCCAAATTAGATCACAGTGCTTATTCAGGCTTTGAAATTTGTATTTTTTAAAACAATTTAACAATGTATTATGAAACATTTCTCATGATAAATTATAAATATATACCTAAATCATAATTGTTAAGTGCTGCTTAGCATGGTGTTATATCAGTATTTCATCAATCAGTTGTAATACCTCAATATTTTGTTGGTTTTTTTCTCTCTTTTCTTTTTAATATTACAGTCTAGCTGTGATGCTTATTTCTGCACATACATCTTGGTGCTCTTGTCTGATTAGATGGTTTGGACAAATTCCATGAAGCAGAATTTTTAATCCAATGATCCATAAGATTTTTAAATTGTAAATGCCTGGCTATTTTTGCAACTTCCTTTCCCTTCAGGCCCCTTGACAGCAAAAGACTAAGGCCAGGCATTTCTGTAGGTTGCTATCTAGTACCAAACAGCCGATCGGAAATAACACCTTTGAAAACTAGAATTTGATTTTTATAATGACTAATACTGCTTATTATGGATCTCTTTTTTTTTTTGGTGTTTTAGCTACATTAACTGAAGAAAGTTTAGAAGGATTGAAAAGTATATACTTAAGAAATTTAATAACCAAAGGGCTAGTTGTATTTTTCTTTCTTAATCAAAGAAGTACATTTGGATAGGGCATGGGTTGTGCATATTAATAATAGCAGATTTCATGGAGAGTCATTCTAAATACTACTTTCGAACAAAAACTGTTACCTGTGGTGCCAAATGTAGTCAGTCTTGCTTGATGGTTTTTAGGGCCAAGTAGGAAGCTGCAAACTGAGGTACCTGAGCACTGAGCGCAATCTTCAACTAAAGAGCACAGAATTGGGTCTTGCACATAGTTCGTTGCCAAATCATGCACAGATAGAATTAATTACTGTCACGTTTCTGACACATTTATTAAATCATATGCAGAAAATCAAAGTTGAAGATAGTGACAATATTTTCAGTACATCAAAATAGGATCTTAAACAATGAATATAAAGTAAAATACAAATAAGAAGACAAGAAAAAAAAACCAGTAAAACTTAAATTCTCAAGTACACAGATGTGAGAAATTTTACATTTCTGGCATCTGTGGTGACTGTAATTTGGCCCCATTGTGCATATATAATAATTTAGAACTAAGTATATATTTGATATTAGGAAATGTTACATATGCTCAAGGGGAGAGGAGTTACGGTTGCTGTGGGAAACGGAACTCTGAATTTCCTGATTTTTGTGTTTTGAAATCTCAGCCATCAGGTTACATTAGCATCATTTTCTACATTTAATAATAGATTGCTCCATTGTTGCTTTCATGAGAGAAAGGCTTTTTCCCCTTCTCCTAATATATTTAAAGTGATGGAATTCATTTTAAATTGAATTAACCAGGAAACGCAGGTTCTTTATCAGATATAAATGACAAGCAATAAGCCCATATTCTGCCTCCAATTAAACAATTTAATCGAAATAGTAGCTAAAGAGTTCTTAATTTTTAAATGTGAAATATATATTAAGTGGTTTGACAGAAATAACACCTATAAATTATCTTATTTGAAAGATGTTATAAGCATGTTATTTTTAAAATCTTTCAGATAAAACTCTTTCCCCTAATGGTTACCCATTAATACCAGATTCTGCAGTGATAAGCATGCATTGTCTGATTCTTTATATAAAGGAGTCCACTATGGTTGTGATTGCATTTCTAATCATCACCAACTTCTTCCTTAGCCTCAAAATAGTTTTTCTAAGTTGAGAAAACTGGGGCTCAAAAAGGTTAAGTGAATCACTCACAGTGAAAGAAAAAGCTGACATTGAACCCAGCCAGGTCCGTTGGACCCCAATATCCAAGCATGTTCTATTACACCCCATAATCACCTGGCCTGCCTTCTTGTGCTTGGCCTAACTCACGTGTCTATACCACTAAGGAGAGATAATTGTAATAATGATCACCATCATCACACTTTATAGTCTTAGTGCTACTGATATTGATGAGTTAGCAGAAACACACCTACACAAGAAGGTAGAAATTTTGGGGGTCTAATCCTGCATCACAAATGAGTTAGGTTGAGGAAGAACTTACCTATTTTGTACCTATTTTGTATTGTCATATTGTACCATGACAATAACAGAGGATTTACTGTGTGCCGGTGCCACTCCCACAAAGCTGAAATATTAACATATCTCATTCTTATTACGACACTGTGATACAATTATTTTAATTATCCTAATTTTACAGACTAGAACTTTAAAGTTTAGAGAGTTTAGGCAACATGCTGAAGTCCTCACAGCTATAAAGCAGTAGACCAGGATATGACCCTGGATTGCTTGGCTTCAAAGTTGATGCTCTTAACCACCATGGAAGAAGACAAACATGTTGTGGAGCACAAAGAGAGAACTGCATGTGGACAAGCATATGCCTTTTCTCTGTTTTTCCCTGCCCAGTCATATAAATATCTCCACAGAGAAATTCTGTGCTTCCTAAAGATAACGTAAGATGTTGGGGAAAAAAAAAAAAAAAAAAGGTACCAGCTAATTTTGACCACCACTTGCACCTATAAAATATACTTTTTAAAATATCACTTTTTCAGTCCTTCTGTTGCTAGTGATTCTATAAGCTGCTCCCAAACCATTTTTATATTCCACTTATTTTCACAGTTTCTATTTGCCCACCCATTTCTCTTGCAGTATACTTTACTGTATACCGTTCTATTCTGCTTTTTTAAAAAGTGTGACCATCTTGTCACCATCATCTTAGAATACCCTATTATGCCTTAATTGGAATACTTAATTGTGTCTCAGCCTTTTCTTCTGTAACTTTAAGTTTTCCGTGGATGTCTAGCTTCTTCAAAGAGGCTTGTTTTGCAGAAATTTTCCCAGGTATTAGAAACCAATAATGGTAAATCAAGCAATATACTCTAATTCACATTATCATCATCTTAGTACTAAGGAATAAATTATTTTCTTCCTTAAATATTAAAACGTATTAAGTCCTAAAAAGGAAAAAGGGAGAAATAATTCTTAATTTTTACAAAATTTTAATGATTCTAAAGACCCTGAAAAGCAGCCCCTATTCCCTTCCTCCTACCCTTCCCAATTTTCCAATTCATCAGTTGAATTAACCTCCTAAGCACTAAAGCCATCAGATAGCTGAGGCATTATCTGGTCCATCAGTGGAGGCCAGCCACTCTGTCGAGGCAACACCAAGCAGTGAGCTCGGGGGCCTCAGCTGTGTGAGCTTTGATAAGCTGAGCGAGAGCCTCACACATACACTGCAAGCAATTAAAATCGCAAAAGGGCTTCTCTCTCCCCCATTCCTCTTTCTTGTTCCTCCAAAGTTGAATAAAAATGATTTGATAAATTATTCTTTTCAGAGCTAGACACTCAAGGAAAAAAAAATAGGAGGAAAGGAGAAAAAAAAAAAGGAAAAGTCGCTTTTGAGAACTCATTATTAGCATGAATTCCCAGCACTCCAGCAACCATTCCAGATCCACAGAAGAGGGAAGGCAATGGAGTAAAAGAAGAGAAAGGAGTTTTATCTCAATGCATGCAGGAAAGAGGGCAATGTTCTTCACAGCTTTAGAGACTTGTAGGCATTAGAAGCCCTGTTAGGACTTGTTCTTTGAAAGGCAAACCTTCAACCCTAAAATGTAACTCAAACCTTGGATGGAAGGAATAAGCCTCTGCATTCATCACCAAGGCAACTAGTGTGCCCCGAAGCCTGGCCAGGGCAATAACTTCTGAGCAAGTTAGAGCTGAGGATATCAAGTCAAATAACCAAGACTGCATTGTGAGAAGAGAAAAACAAAAAGAGAGAGAGAGAGAGAGAGAGAGAGAGAGAGACAGATCTGGAGTTTACCAGGGACTCTGAGGACAGCTGCGGACTGCCAGACAAGAATTTAAAAAATAATAATAAAAGGGTGAGGCAGGGAAAAAATAGTAAGAACTTATGGAATAAGTCAAAGCATACATTTAGCAGTTTCTCAATAAGTAAATGTTGCATAAATTAATAATTTTATTGTAAAATCTGTATATAGAAAAGTTAGATTCATGCAGTCTCTATTGTGTGAAGATAAAGATATGCTTCAGATCCCCAAACTACTGAAGATAGCATAACCACCAATAAAACCATCAGCCAAATTTGAAGAGCTAAAATACTAAGACTTACAATTCCATTGCCTCTGGAAGGAAATACGGAGGAAAATCCTTGGATGCTAATCTTAACTCTGTGCAGGATAACTGATGGATTATTAATAATTGGAGGCACTTAACCAGAAATTTTGATTAATTAAATATCTGTTATAAAAACAAGTGACAATTATCATTTGGCAATTATGACAGGATGTTATGATATTATGCCATACCAGGAAGTTTTTCCCCCAAACATTTCTTCTCCTCTGTCTTCAACAAAATGTCACCTAACCAATCCTATCACTCCTCTGGACTTAAGGCAAATAACATTAGAATTATGTTGCTTTCTCTGACCCAATGGAATTGTGACACTTCATGAAATAGTGATAAAAAGCAAACCTCAAATATCCGAGTTTGAAGTGTGAAGGCAGCATGTTCTGCAAAAGGAAGAATAAAGTAAGAGAATGTGGACAAAGAATAAGAGAAAAAACAAGAAATGTGAATGATAGAATGCACCTGGAGGGTCAAGTGCAGCGAGAAATGGAAACACATAACCAAAGATATTTTTCTTTATAATGGAAAAAGATTTACTCTTGATATCCTCTTGAAGGGTGTCATTCTCCACAGCTCCTTGCTACATGTATTTAACCAATCATAATGCTCCCAGGCCCTCTGCCACCTGAACGTTTGCACTACCAGAGTCAATAAAAGAAGCAGTTCAGTTTAGAATGAACTAAGTGCCAAGTAACTTGGTAGATATTAAAGTTACAGGTATGGATACAACACAGTAGCTTTCTTGAGGAACTTTTAGCCTCAAGGGTGTCATTGAATTGAGGCACTGGAGGATTTTACTCACCCTGAATATTTCTAGCCTAATTGAAAAACTAGACATATAAATAAGAAATATCAATATATCTGGTATGGGGGGAGCTCACAGGAGTAGTATTTCACCCAGACTAAAGCAAAGGTAAATGCAAAAGACAAAAAAATAAAATAAAATAAAATAAAAAGCTTCTTAGAGGAAATAAAGCTCTAAAAGTAGAAGAAGAAGAATGGGACAAAGAGTATTTTATATCAGCTGAGCAAAAAGAGTAAAAGTTGAAAAGCATAGAGTAGCAAGGAAACAACACAATACAACTCACTTGATATTATTAAAGTATGAAGTTTCAGGAAGGGCAAGATATAAGAATAGAGAAGGAAGCAGGGGCCAGATTACAGAGCAATATCTCTGTACTCGGAATGACCTTGACTTATACACACCATTTCCATTTATCATCCCACTGCCTTGAGTTTGGTCAAAGGGGCAGATCTAGCTTCGAGGCAGGCTAGAAAATATACTTTGAAGTAACTAATGGTACAGGAACAAAGAAAAGACAGCTATTGGGAGAAAAACTGAAAGTCTACCATTTATTTCATTTTGTTGACAATATATAGCTATTGGAATATCTGAAACAGGAATGCTTTAACTATATTAGATATTCAGTAAAACTATTTTTGTAGAAATATAGAGAATATATTATTCAGTATAAGGGAATCAGGAAAATGAGCCAGCAGAATGACTGAGGTACTGATAGAATTCTGACCAACCTGGCAGGATGGTGGCCTGGAGCTGAGATTAAGATCATTTAACAAAGAATCTTTGTTGCCTAAGATTCACCCTTGTCATGTATGTCTACAACATTCTCTCCTGAGGCAAACCTTTTTTTTTTTTTTTTTTTTTTTGCTAAACCAGACTCAATTGGCATTACCAGTGTGAGTTCCGTGAACAGTTTGTGCAAAGACCTTGACAGAAACCAAGAGAAGAATCACTATCAACAACTGAAGACCATTCATGGAGGTAGAGAGCGGAATAGTGGTTACCAGGGGCAGGAAGGGAAGTGGGAAGGAGGGTAAAGAGAAGTTGGTTAAGCGGTACAAAAATACAGTTGTGTAAAAGGAATAAGTTCCAATACTTGACAGGACAACAGGGAAATTACAGTTAATAATAATTTATTGCATATATCAAAATAGCTAAAATAGGAGAATTGTAATATTCCCAACATAAAGAAAAATGTGTGAGGTGATGCATAGCCTAATTACCTATTTGATCATTATGCATTGTATACATGTATGAAAGTTTCACAAGTACCCTTAAAATATGTATAAATATTACATATCAATAAAAAATAAACAAGCAAAAAAGAATAAAGAAGAAAAACAATACAGTAGGGGGAAAAAGACTTATTATGAAAAGGAAATCTAAAACAATTGTCTTCAACCAGATTCCAGAGAATATTGTGTCAACAAAACAGAAATATGCTGCTATGAAAAAAGAATAATCAGAGAGCCAAAAGATTTCTCAGAATTTAACACCGTGACTAGAAAAGTAAAATATTTTAAAACCATAAAATATCTCCTGACAATCTTAGAGCCTGTTGTGGTGGGGGAATGATGAGAAAGGACACAGGGGAGGAAGGCAGGGTGCAGAGGAATGGTCGCAGCCTCCCTTAGGATGTGCTCAGGACTTCAGGCTGTATTAGGTACTGCACAACCATTGCAGCAGGGTAAATGGGGAAGTTGCGCCATCAACATTTTTGTTGTAGAAAGATCACTGGGAGGTAGGATAGAAATTGGATTGAAGGTGAGAAGGACACAACTGGAAGCAGGACACAACTAGTTAGGAGGCTACTGCAGTAATCCAGGGATGAGATGATGATGACTGAAATTAGGGGCCACAAGATACAATTATCTAATAGATATCCACAAGCTGAAAAATGGGCAAACTCATAGTTCCTGTAAATAATTTACAGCCAAAATAGGAAGGAGACAAAAGTTTACTGAAGAAAGTATATGTCCTACACTGACTCAGAAACCAGCAGAAGGAAGATTATCAGAACACCACATAAATGGAGTAGTTAAGAAGGGGTGAGCCAAGGGTACTCTTTTAAAAACAGACTCAGAAGGGCCATCCATCAAAAGTAGCTCAGTCTTTCAGTCCAGTTGCTAACAGGTGATGAAACCTGATCCATAAAACATTCCCAGAGTGTCACTGAATTGAGGCATTGGAGAATTTTACTTACCCTGAATAAGAAATACTTCCAGTGCTTGAATTTTAACAGATTATCTTCTCCCACTTGTCTCCTACACACACGTATGTGCATGCACACACACACACACGCACACACACACACACCTTTTTTAAGGCGCATAGCTGCATTAATTATAGACAAGGCAGAAAAGGCAAAACACCATTTATAGCATATTTGCTGCTGTTATGGCAGATTTATTCATTCAGTAATTCCTTGTTAGTATTCATAGTACTCATTTAAGATGTTTTAGATAATATAGTCAAAACAAAAGCTAAAAAAGATACAGGATCTCTTTTCAATGATCATTAAGCTTGAAATCATAAAGTTCCAAATTTGGGAAGGGACCTTAGAGCTATCACATTTGACTTTTTAAATGATTCATGATATTCCACCACAATATTCAGTTACATAATGGGCCAGACTCTGAACAACTCCTGTAACAATAAATTTTCTGCCACCAGGGAGCTTATTAGTGGTTATATAATTCTTGGATCACAATCTAGTTTCTAAACTTTTTCAGATAAACCTTTTTCAGTCATATAGAAGCAAATAATAATAATAATAATAATAATAGTAATAATTCAATCTCTCGTTCTACAGAGCTTCAAAAACTTGAAGATTTTCTATCCCCAACCCTACCCCCAATTCTAATTTTTAGGTCCAGTATCAACAGTGATCTTAATATTTCCTCATATATCATGAATTTCAGATATCCCACCACCCTGTTTACTTTTAAGAGTATACATCTTACATTTGTTAATGTCTGTTTCAAACTATATACATGACTAAATGTGATACTTCAGGTGTGGTCAGAGTACCTAAACACTGCAGCTCTTTTGCCTTCACTGCTCGAGAAATTTACTTCTAAGAATTCTTCCATTTGGACAGTCTGGAAAACCAGACACGTGGATAGATCTGCTGACTATAATACAACTACATTCCAGATAAAATTATAAGGAAATTCCTTAAAAATGTGAGCTAACTCCTCTTCAAAAATGTATAAAAACAACATCAGAATAAACTCAAAGAGAACAGTAAGAAAACATATTTTAAAATACAGTAGAATAAATTAACAAAGTAAGAATTAAGATAAAATAAAAACAGGCAGGGTGCGGTGGCTCACGCCTGTAATCCCAGCACTTTGGGAGGCCTAGGCGGGTGGATCACAAGGTCAGGAGATTGAGACCATCCTGGCTAACATGGTGAAACCCTGCCTCTACTAAAAATACAAAAAAAATTAGCCAGGCTTGGTGGCGGGCACCTGTATTCCCAGCTACCCGGGAGACTGAGGCAGGAGAATGGAGTGAACCCAGGAGGTGGAGTTTGCAGTGAGCCAAGATTGCGTCACTGCACTCCAGCCTGGGCGATAGAGCGAGACTCCGTCTCTAAACAAAAACAAAAACATAAACAAAAAACCCCATAAACCAATGAAGGTAGCATATATTACTGTGAAAGGGCTAACAAATAGAAACTTGTCAGAATCTATAAAAATAGATAAAATTGGCTAGGTGCAGTGGCTCACACCTGTAATCCCAGCACTTTGGGAACTGAGGCAGGTGGGTTCCTTCTGACCAGGAGCTTGAGACCAGTCTGGCCAACATGTTGAAACCCTATTTCTATTAAAAACACAAAAATTATCCAGGCGTGGAGTGTGACTATACTCCCAGCTACTCAGGAGGCTGAGGTATAAGAATCACTGAACCCAGGAGGTGGAGGTTGCAGTGAGCCAAGATTGTGCCACGCACTCCAGCCTGGGCAACAGAGGTAGACCTTGCCAAAAAAGAGAAAAAAAAAAAAAAAAGATAAAGTAGACATAAAGGGATTACAATTATGACAAAAGTATATAAACAAGTTCATGTTCAGTAAATTTGAAAATTTAAGAAAAATGGACACATCCTTTACAATACGACATGTCAAAACTGATTTAAGAAGAACTATAGGAGTACAATACTTTTATTATCAATCATTAAAAATTAGACTCAGCAGTTAAAAATATTTCTATAAAGAAAAGATTTAGCTTAGACAATTTCATAGAAGGGTCTATCAAACTTTTAAGAAGTCATTCTAACATTATGAAAAGTATTTCCAGTGAGTAGAAATAGAGAAAACTTGCCTGATTTTATAAGACTAGAATAACACAGAAACCAAAACCAAGCACATTAGAAAGGAAACGTCTAAAACAATCTCAGTAATAAATGTAGAGACAAAAATCCTAAACAAGACACTAATTTAAAAAATGCATAAATGTGTGAAAAATATAATGCACCAGCACCTAGTTGACTTTATATCAGGTATCAAGGGGTAATACATTATCAGAAAAATCTGTAATTTAATTTACTTCATACAGACAAAAGGACAAAAGGAGAAGTATGTGATTACCTCAATAAACATAGTAACAGCATTATGATCAAATTAAACATTCCATTATAAAAATAATATAGCAAGTCAGGAATAGAAATATACTTCTGAAACTTGGTCAAAGATGTCTACAAAAAAATGAAGAAGAAGAAGAAGGAGGAAAAGTGGGAGAAGGAGAATGAATTATGTAGTGGGCAGCTGGATGTGAAGGACTGGAGACTGCATGAGAGAACAAAGCTGGATATATTTATTTAAGTCATCTGGGCACGAGTAATTTTTGACTACACAAGAGAAATTATTTTTGGCTTTTTGAAAAAAATATTTTTTTATTTTTCTATAAAGTTTTTCAAGCATTAATTTCATCTATACTAAAAACCTAAAACCATCATACCTACTCCTAAATTCACACCGACCTCTACATAAATTAAAAACACTGCATGTTATACATATCTCCTACTTTTTAGCTTTTTTCCCCTAAGTTGTTTATTCCAAACTTCTCTGGCTTTTAGAAAACAAAAGCCAGGGAAAAGCGTACTTGGAGGGCAACTTCTGATTGCCTGCCTCACTGCCAAAGACCTCCCCTGAAACAAAGCAGGTACGTAGCCAGGTTACTTGCTTCAAAGAAGAAATTAAAAAGTTTAAAAAAAATACTGGGAGAAAAAACAAAAATGATATATCAGAAAGTGGACCACATTAAGAATCGGAGTGATGTACTCTATGCAGTAAGAAGCAACTAAAAGTTATTTGATATTTTTTAACAAAAGTCATATTATCGAAGTCTGATTTTTAGGAAGTTTAATTTAAAGGAACAGAGGCGGTGGAAACCAGAGGCCAATTGACTAGTATATTACAATAAACAGGTGAATGGGAATGTACCCATTCATGATAAAATGTACCTCAGGAACATTTTTATGTCCAGCCATTTGCACTTTTGTAGCTTTTGTCAAATTACTAAAAACAATGAATGAAGTCAGTTTATCCCAATATCCTGGTCAATCCCGTGGAAATGCAGGTGATATTAACAAGAAAAGCAAAGGCATTGCTTGGAATAAGAATGTGATAGTTTTAGGGCAGCGATGAGAAAGGAATTTAAGAAAAAAAAAAAGTCTACATATTAAAATGTAGCAAGACATCTAGAAAGGTAGGTCTTAGTTACCGGTCTTCTTTCCATAAAGTTTTTCAAGCATTAATTTCATCTATATTAAAAACCTCCTCATGCACAACAAAGTCCAGATAATTATTTCATCCTTTAATGATTTTTTTAAATCAACAATTGGTCTTGTTGAAAGGTAAACTTAGGCACATTAAAAGTTTAGTGAGTTTATTTGAGCATTCAGCAATTCATGAATTGAGTATCATCTGACTGCGAGTCGTTCAGCACTTCACTGGGGGAGGAGGAAGAGGGAGAAAACTTGTAGGTGTTTGTAGAAGCAAGCCAAAGAAAATAATTTGATTGGCTAGAATGGAAAGTCTCTGGGTGGCGGTTTGTTGGTGGTTTCTGACTGGGTCAGCTTAAGGTATTTTTTACTGTTTCTATTGGGCTTCAGTTTGCTTGTGTAGGAACTCAAGATGCTGGAGCCATCTCAGCCTGATGACCTCCCAATTATAAAATAAATAACAGTCTTCTTATGGGAAATAAAATGAAAACAAACAGAGTAGGAGTGATAACTTGTGTAATTGCCTACATTTATTACAGTCCTTCTATTTTGTGTGTGTCAGCCTTAGAATGAGGTCCCATAGATAGGAAAACTTTCTAACTTCCCCATGTCTGGTGTTGTCACATACATGTCCCAGATCTACCAGACTGAAAATCCTGTACTTACTTGAACTACTTTCTTTCATATGTGCACCTCATTCAGTCAACAAAACCTTTTTTCTCATTCCTCTTGTTTCCCTGATTTCCCATTCTTTTTCATTACTACTGCCCTCCCACATTTTGTAATTTAAATCTGGAATTCTGCAACCACTTCCTGGTTTGTTCTCACTGGAGTCTCTCTCCTTGTTATACTTGGCTGACAAATGGCCAACCAGTTCAGCCTACTTTTCCAAAAACCAATCTATGTGCTTTCCTCTGGACTGAGATCCAAATCCTTCTAGAAAATGATTCCTTCTTACGTAGTCAACCTTATCCATCATTTCTCAAAAGGGGATTCCAATCCAGAAAATAAAATCCAATCTGTTTCATGCTTTTGACTTAATCAGTTTTCACATCTGTGCCTTCTCCATTCATAGTAACACGTTCTTTACTTTCTGCCAATGTATTTTTATCTTCCTTCATAACTCATCTCAAGGGAGACATTTAAGACTCACTTTGTGTCAACTAAACACTCTTCACTCTACATTCTCTTTGTGTATGTAACTGTATGTGTAAGTGTATGTACATAGGTACTACTATTCACATGCTGCCTTCTAATTTCCTTCTAGTTGCTTCATTCAGAGCTCCATGAATATTTTTATTATCTTTTGTTAAGATTTTTATTAGCAGTTTTAGACAATGAAAACCTGAATCTTAGTTGCACAGTTGGTATAATAGATGGAAGACTCATGATTACATATAATTTCAACAGGATAAATAAAATGGCAAGATTTTTAAGGAATGAAATTAATGAGAATAAATGAAAGTACGGCAAGTGCTGCACATGAGAAGCAGCGAAAAGAGCAACAATGTTGTCATCCCAAGGCAGGTAACCTTGAGATGTCTATTTACTAACTGGATCTCAATTTTCCTAACCTAGAAAATAGATTGGACAAGGTGGTCCCTAATATTTCTTTCAGCTCTGGTCTTCTATGGCAGATGTGTCTTCAGTAGTGTTTTTGGTAGGAAAAATTATGACCCCCCCAATCATATTCTACCACATTCTGCTCTTCAGGATTGTGACTGCATTACTTCGTATGGCAAAAGGGACTCTGAAACTGCATTAGGTTGGTGCAAAAGTAATTGCAGTTTTTGCCATTACTTTTAATGGCAATGTTTTAATAATTAACATTACTAATAAACTGATCTTAAAATAAGGAGATTATCCTGGATTACCCAGTTAGGGCTAATGTAAGCAAATGAATCTTTAAGAGCAGAAAAGGATGTCAGAGAGATTGGAAGCATGAGGTGAGCTCTATATAAAAAGGGTCCCATGGAAAGCCTGAGAAGAAAACAATGATTCCACCCAGTGAGATTGAAAGAGGCTCGCAAGCCCCAGATGAGAACCACAGTCCAGCGGATATGTTGATTACAGTTTGCTAAGACTCCAAACAGAGAATCTAACCATGCTGTGTTGACTTTCTTACCTGCAAAACTGTGAGCTAATATAATTATGTTGTCTTAATCTGCTAAATTTGTTATAGTGGCACTGGAAAAAATAATACACTTTCAAAGAATGGGGTAATGCATCTTTTGTTTTTCTACACCATGTTCTAAACAACAGAGTAATCTTGAAATGTCCAGAGGGCAGCTGGATATGAAAAACTGCAGCTTGTAAAAGAGAAGAAAGCCAAAGACACTGACTTTAACTCATGTGCACAAAAGTGACTGTTGACTCCACAGGAATGGATGTATTTACTACATACATTTGAGAAAAGCTAGAAGACTAGAAGTACATATGTCTAAGTCTTTAGGAATGTCCACAAGACAAAGGAGAAAGAGAAGAAATGGTCAAAGATTAAGATGAGAATAGGAAAACATATATGTTTGGCAACAAAAGTGGCAAAGCTTTGTAAAGAGGAGGTGGTCACACTAGATGGCTTCTATTGTTTCAGTGAAGTGGGAATGAAGATTAATTAAAATTGCTTATTGGGACACTGAGAAGGAAGTTCTGCAGTAGTCTTTGCAGCTAGAGTTCTAGAGCATCTATTAGAGATAACGTAAGGGTGCTCTTTGGAAGGGGGCTAGAAAGATTTTGTATGAGCCAGGGGTATAATAGCATCTGTGTCTTCCTCCAGGATATAATATGAGCCAGGCCAGGAGAGTTGTATGTGACAGGCGATTTTGCTCCAAGCTTGGGTACTAGTACATTGCATACAGCAAAAAATCAATGAAGGAACAATACACTAAACAATGGCTAGAACAAAGACTATATTTTTGGAAAGTTCTTATTACAGAAAGGAACAAGCTGACTGCCTGGTTGAAGTTAGGAGAGTTAAATCAATTCAGACCCCAGCAAGAGGGGCAAAAAGGCTTTATGGTGCTAGGAAAATAGAAGAGGTGACAAACAGCCTTTCTGACTGCAGTACTCTTCCACATAGATAATCATATTCAGTCTTAGCAACTTTAAAATAGAAACTACTTATGCTCATTTTCCAAATAATTTCTATTCCAGAAACAGAAATTCAAAAGTTTATATGACTTTTCCAAGATCACATAGCAGGTCAGAAGCATAACTTGGGTTTAAAAGCTTTGCATCTTCCTCTAAGTTCTGCTGAGGTTAAATGTCTGGAAAGTGATGTAAAAGAGACTAGAATCTCAGATTTCAAAGCTTGTGCCCTCCCTACCTCATTACAGCATTTTCTAAAACTACATTCTTAGTCATATTTAAGTTCTTTAATATGCATCTCTCTATTCATTGCTCATTTTATTCTCATGCCAAACATGTGGATGTGAAAATTTTTATTCCCATTATATAGATAAGGAAAATGAGGTTTGGAGAATTGTAAATGATCTAACCCAAGTAGTGCAATCAGTTGGCGAGTTAGCACTCTTATGCCAGCTTTAACCTGACCACCAGCATTTCTTTTCTCCAGTAACAACCAGACCTATATTCTTATCCTCATTTGCCCTTAATTGTTCTACTGTGTCTTCCTGTTCTGTTCATGCACTTAAAATCCCAGCATCAAAGTGTCTGTTTCCCACTTAGTATTATGAGTTTTCCAACTTTGTAAGATAATTGTCACAGCCATCATTTGGTCTCCCACCTGAGCCCAGAAGCCTTTGGATGCAGCTACTTCTCCCTTTTAGACAGAGATCACCTTCTTTAGAATGAGAAGTGGGATCTGGGTATCGTATGTCCTCCTCACACTGTTTCAAATCATATGGAACTGATGCAGTATAATGGGGATACTGTCAGAAGCCTGGCAACTTGTGTAAAAAAGCTGACTAAGTTAATCTGTGTGTGAAATGGGAGAATGCCTTGGGGAACATGACACAGTTTTCAAAAGAGAAAAAATAATAGATACTATAGAGGAGAAGAGAAAAGAAAATGAAAGAGAGAAAAATGTGGAAGAGAGAAATGGAAAGACAATTTCTTAAAAATCAGAGGAAAAACCGGGAGCTCGCTATATGGAAATAGAGTTTATGAGAATAACCTCAAAAACAAACAAAGATAATAATAAATTATCTTTATGTATTTAAAGGCAGACTTAAAAATGCATTCTTTCTCCATTTCCCTCTCCCCCTCCTTCAGTTATCAGATAATTTGTTAGATAAAATACATCTAAAAAATAATAAACTAAGGTTTACTTAAGCTACATGACCTTGAAATACCTCTTTATTCCCAAGTTTCCATGGAAAAGGATGTAATTACACATAAATGTGAATATCTACCATTTCTTTTATCTCTTTTCTTGATCTGTTCCACCCTCTCCTTCAAAACTAATGAAATGAGAATTGGTAGGAGTCGACCCATGGAAGGTGAGTAGGTACCATCAGCCACTATATTTATGAGGCCAGGAGATGCCACAGCACTGTCTGGGGAGAAAATGTCTCAATAATGGCCAAGACAATATTGACCATCTCTAGCCTTTGAAAAATACAACGAATCAGAGGCAACATCTGACACTCCACTGGATTTCAGTGACTTTAGGAAATGAGCAAATAATATGCATTTTTATTTGCATATAGGTAGTGAGCTTTTTTGAAATCAGAGCAATTCTCCCTCCAAAATACTCTTGAAGATAATTTGTTTTCCCGGATCTCTCAGGGCTCCCTTCAAAAACAGGATTTTGCAACTGCTGCGGCCTCTCAATTGTGATATGTAGGCTCCCTCTACTGGACATATGGTTAGTTGCAGCCAGTGTGCGTTTTTAATGAACTTTGAGTTGCTATAGCCTTGTGACTTATGTATGATTATGGCTAATGAAGTGAGTACGAAGGATAATGCTTAACACACACACACACTCTCTCCTCACATACTCTCTCTCTCACATACTCTCTCTCTCTCTCTCTCTCTCACACACACACACACACACACACAATCATTCTTCTCTGAAAGTGTAGAATGCAGTTGTCTAGTATGAGTAATTTAGCACCATTCTCTATTTTCGTTGTGCTTGCTTACTGTCGATATGTAGGATTTCTTTTCTTATTTCACTAACCAGAATAAAATTTATGGGTTGGGGATTCAGAATTTATTTTTTTCATTAATTTACTTTTAAATTTTTGTAGGTACATAGTAGGTGTGTATTTATGGGGTACATGAGGTATTTTGATACAGGCATGCAATATGAAATAAGCACATGATACTGACCTAACTTTCAATGACAAGTCTCCACTTATTGGATTGAAAGCATGTGTTTTCCACTTATTATTTGTATTACTTTGAGTCAGTTAATTTGGATTCCTGATCTTGGGAAATAAAACAATAGATGTTCCTAGGGGTTGTTGTGATAATTAAAAGACAAACCATATGTCAATGATACACACATTTTTCTGGCACACTAGAATATGATTCCCTAAGCAGTTAACAAATGCTAATTTCCTTTTCATTTGCTGACCTCTCTGTGTGGCCAGGTCAATGGATTTAACTAGAAATATGTGACTCGCATTAGCAAAAACAGTTAGACTTGAAATTATTTCAATTTTAATAAACTCTACCCAAATGAAGAAAGCATATATTTTCAGTATCCTCTCTGACAAGGCAATAGGCTAGGAGCACAGACTGTAAGAAGGACTCAGACATCATCGCTGGACTCTTCTCTCATTCTCTCCAGGAATACACGGAGAGGGGAAAATCTGTTTCTTGCTTTTGTATCAGCTTCTGCTCTGTGGCATCCCTGGTACTTATTGTAATTGCTCAATCGATGTTTATTAAAATAATCTTCAGTCATCTGTCTTGCTCTCCACCTTCTCCTATGTAAAGCATAAAATGTATGTCCCTCCAATCCCGGACATCCTGCCATTAAACACATACTTATTTTTCTACTCCATGTCTCTCTTTTCCCATTCCCTTCTCTCAACCCTTTGAATACACTTTAATGGTGCTGCCTTCTCACTTTTTACCTTGCATGCTGGGAGCTCCAGATGAAAGATGGAGCAAATATCTTGCTCCGTTAGATCTATATACTGTATTGTCAATATTTCTCCCTTTTGAATTATGTTATCCCACAGCAAGACCATCATACACCAACATAGAGAAATAAACATGTGAGCTTAAGACTCACTCGAACCTAGAGAACACAGCACATTCTCTTAACATGCCTTGAACAAATAGCACCAAATACAGCTATAACCAGGACAAAGAAACCAGAAATCTCTGGATTAGTGTGGTGCCACCTGGACTTAGGAGTTTGTCATATCTGGAGGAATCAAAGCATGTTGTCAAAGTCTAAAGCACAGTTCATTCCTTACAACTTTATTTAAATTATAACATAAGCTTCCCCAAAGAAATGTACTCTGTAAGGTGGTTGTGGTGGCTCACATCTGTAACCCCAGCACTTTGGGAGGTTGAGGAGGGGAGACTATTTGAGCCCAGGAGTTTGAGACCAGCCTGGGCAACATAGCAAAACCTCATCTCTATCAAAAGAAAAAAAAAAAAATTTGCCAGGCATAATTGTGCACACCTGTAGTCCCAGCCACTCACGAGGCTGAGGTGGGAGGATTGCTTGAGCTTGGGAGGTTGAGGCTGCAGTGAGCCTTGATCACACCACTGCACTCCAGCCTGGGCAACAGAGCAAGATCCTGTCTCAAAAAGAAAAAAAAAAAAAGGAAAAGAAAAGAAAGAAATACACTCTGTGTTGATGTGCTGTAAAAACAAAACAAGACAGCAAAATTAAATGAAATGCATGTTCCGTCACACATCAAAATAGCTCTTTATCCTCAAAACCCTTTATCAAATCAAACAGTTGTTGTTTCTTCTTTAGAGCTTCCAACATGATAATCTAAGCCATGACTCTCCAAGAGAGGGTGAGGAATATAATAGTCACTAACAAATCCTAGAACTATTTTTTTAGCTTGTTTGTTAGTTTCGCTCTTTTCACCCAGGCTGAAGTGCAATGGCGCAATCTTGGCCCGCTGCAACCTCTGCCTCCTGGGTTCAAGCAATTCTCCTGCCTCAGCCTCCCTCCGAGTAGCTGGGATTACAGAAGCCCGCAACCACACCTGGCTAATTTTGGTATTTTTAGTAGAAACGGGTTTCACCATATTGGCCAGGCTGGTCTCAAACTCCTGACCTCAGATGACCCACCACCTTGGCCTCCCAAAGTGTTGGGACTACAGACATGAGCCACTGTGCCCGGCTGAGCCATTTTTATGTCACTGTTCATCTGACTTGTGTTTTCCATTTTGTTAAGTCTCTCTAAAAATCACATCTTAAATCGTCTTAAATTGATGGACTGTGAGCTTCATCAATGCAGGGATGGTATTGGTCTTTACCTCCAAGGCTTCCCTAGTACTTATTGCAATGCAGCAGGCACACAATCCCAGTACTTATTGCAACGCAGCAGGCACATAATCCACATTTTATAAGTTCAGTTGAACTAAACAGCATCTTTCTTTAAGATATTTTTAATTTGGATATTATCATGTGATCATGGTAATAGCATGATTCAAAATAAATCAGTAGAAGACCCTAGGGCCTTCAGATCATTTCAAACTATAAACACCAGCAAAGTTAAGTTTGAAAATGGTGGCTGCGACAAGGCCTGGGAGTGGAATCCACTACTGTCATGATTTTCTGCCATTCCCTAATGTCTTCCTGCCTCCCTGCAGCTCTTTGAGTTTTTATACTTGTTTCTCTTAGTCACATATACTAACAAAAAGAGAACAATCGAGTCAGACATCCTCTGCCACAGTTAGAATTTCAGTGCAGACGTGCTTTATATATGGATCCCCATGAAGAGGAAAACGATTCAAGCCCACAGTCACTCTTAATATCCATCTAAGTCTTCATCTGGCTGCACTTCTCTAGATTGACTATGTGTCTTTTCTGATGTATCTACCTAGTAACCTTGCTTGGCTGGAAACTATTATATTTTCTGGCATCTCAGCACTACAGAGAAGTCACAAAGTATGTTTCTGAGTTCCTCTTCACCCTTACAAAGATAACGTTTGGGACTCTGAGAATCAGAGAAGGGACCAGGCATCTCACAAGAATATCAGCCATGAGAAACTGAACAAATTAAGAGATCTGGACAAAATGAGGGACATCACTGACATAAAAAAGTCAGAAGTCTAAAGCTGGTCTAACAGACACGCCAAGACCCAAGGTGAGTTATAACAAGGCAGGATACAACAACATGCACATAGCAATGAATTCGGAACCACCTGTTCTTAGGCCAAGGAGCACAAGCTAGAGAGCAAAATTAAGGAAATGGCATCTCAGATTTATTTTTGACTCACACTGATATTTTGTTTTTCCACGGATATGCTACCTTTCCTTCTCTGGATTTCTACTTTCCAACTTCATACAATTTCTATCATGCTTGTCTTTCTCTCCTGTTCTCTCTCTCTCTTTCTCTGGATGGGGGTGGGGGTGATGTTTGCAATGTGTTCTGCATCTGTGTCCCCGTGTTTTGTCAGGAAGGTGTTTGTTCTCAACTTTCCCAATATGTTCTCCAAAGGCAAAAGATATAAACATGATGAGAGGCTCCATTATTGCTTGATCCATTAATTATTTTTAACATTCATTAGAATCCTAGCTGAACATTATGAGAAGTAGGAAGGAAAATGATAGAATTGCACTAAGAAGACAAATGTTCTCCTTTTTTTTCTACAAAAAAGCCATTGTTATTTACTCTCAGGATTGCACACTGCTTTTAGCTCTCTTCCTGCATGGAAATCTTCAATGGTCCAAATAGTCTTAACATTGAAACTCAGGTAGTTTCTGTGGTTAGTGATGGAGGTAGACATTGAAGGGATTGTATCTGTAATGCACAGGATCCAAGTGGATATGTCACATAAACAACTGGAAATAGGAGTCTAGAGCTCAGAAAAAAAGCTGAAGAGGAAAATGCAATGTCTTTCGTTATAGATGGTCTATAAAACCAGAGAATTGGGTGAGATAAGTCTAATAAGGCAATAGAACATGAAACGGAAAGAGGACTCTGAAATGAAGCTTGGAGAAATTCACACATTTACAAATCAGGAGGCAATAAAAAGAAACTGAGGAGCAGACAGAAAGCGGAATAACGTCATGCAAAAGTGGTGTCACGAAAGAAGTGAGGAAACTATTGCAAGAAGAAAGGCAAAAGCAACTGCACTGAAAGCTGCTTAGAGGTAAAATAAAATGATGGAATTTGACAACATGCTGATCACTGGCAAATTTAGCCAGAAACATGTCAATGGAATGATGCTGTATTTAAGCCAGCTTAGAGAGGGACAAGTAGTGAAGTGGAGGAAATCTTTTATAACTCAAAATTAAAATAATTTATTGAAAGAACATTTAGAAGGGTCAGGCCCAGTGGCTCACTCCTGTAATCCCAGCACTTTGGGAAGCCAAGGTAGGAAGATTGCTTGAGCCCAGGACTGCGAGACCAGCCTGGGCAACATGGCAAAACCCTATGTCTACAACAAATACAAAAATTAGCCAGGCGTGGCAGTGCACACGTGTAGTCTCAGTTACTTGGGAGGCTGAGGTGGGAGGATCACCTGAGCCCAGGTGGCAGAGGCTGTAGTGAGCAGTGACAATGCCACAGCACTCCAGCCTGCATAACAGAATGAGACTACGTCCGCCCCCAAAATATATAGAAAGATACAAGAACATTTGTAATAATTAATGGGATGTGAGACCGTTGGGGACAAAATGGCCTTTTTGTAAAGGACAGAGAAAAGATAAGAGTATAGCTTGATGATACTGTAGTATCAAGTGTGTGTGTTTGCTTGCTTTGTTAGTTGATGTAAATGCTGATGACAAAGACACAGTACAATAGATTGTGCATATATCTCTGTGTAATAACAGATGGAACCTTGTCTCCCAAAAAGAGGAGGTAATGGTTAGGCAGACAAAGAAACCTGTCCCATTTGCTAGCTTGTATTTTCTTTATGGATAAAGTTGCCTATAATAGTGCTACATTTTCCGGTGAAAGCATATACCAATACCACCAATACATGTTACAATGCCCTACGAATAAACAAAATACACTTGTTGAAAATTTTAGGTGACAGGGATGTATGTAATTTCCGATTGATGGTTTTAGCATGGTATCAAAATATATAACACTAGAAAAGGAGATACAACAAATGTAAGGAAATATTTAGCAGCATAATTGCAGGATAGTTTTCTGAGACTTTTAAAATATTTATTTTGGAATTCAGTCTAGCCCCTGAACAGCTTCACAGCACTGTCAGTGTCTCTTCTGGTGGTATTGTCAAATGCTATTATAGTAGATGCCAATTAACCATACTGCCATCGGTTTAAACAAAATATTAGCATACTGTGTGTATGCACGAGCATGTATGCAAGCTTTAAACATGGCTGATGTGCCAGAAAACAAAATTTCAGTGCCTGAAAAATGCAACCATAATGTAATTATATCTGCTCATGAGCATATTCATGGATGGACAAATCATCTTTTTCAGGTTCAATTTTTAAAATTTGTGATCACCATCAATTTACTCAAAAATAACAGCCATGCTATTGCTTTTAACAATGGTAGTGTGGATGGAGAGTTAGTCATTGATAATATTTTTACATTGTCACATTTGATTATATTATCTCCTAAAATATTTCTGAGAACCAAAGTATTCTTCAAAATATTCTGTAATTTTATAAACACTATTTCGTAATGCAAGACTTGTGATGTCATTGAAGATTCAACTTTGATTGTTGTTTAGTATCTAGAATTTGGTTTAAAGTTAAATAGTATAGGTCAGTTCAGGAATTTAAAAAGTGCTCAGGTCCCATATTGCACATGATTCTCACAAGGGTAGTAATCATGTAATGAACATGCTATGGCTAGAGATAATAAATATATGTATATGTATGTGTGTACTTATATAAATGTGTGTAAATATATGAGTGTGTTTTTATACATATGATATAAGCCTGGTGTAAACACTTTTTCCAAAATACTCTCATAAAAATGACCACTGTACTGAAGGGCATTGCTCTTTCACATTCAATCCACAATCTCCAAGCAAACAAGACAGAGGAGGGAGCCAAAGCCCCTCCCTATGCACTGGGGATTTACAGATAATAAAAGTAAGTTAATGCTGCTGATTAAAAAAAAAAAAGAAAAGAAAAGAAAACTATTGCTGGCCCAATCAATGAACAAGAATAATTTTTTTTTATAGATCCAAAAACATTTCTTGAAAAAAAGATGCCTTGACCTGTGATGTAATACATCTTTCCCGAGGAAGGTTGCCGTATGCACCGCCCAGGATGCATGACAACTGGATGATATATATTATAGATATATATGTAGATGTAGATGTAGATGTAGATATAGATATAGATGTAGATGTAGATGTAGATGTAGATATAGATATAGATATAGATATAGATGTAGATGTAGATGTAGATATAGATATAGATATAGATGTAGATGTAGATATAGATATAGATTAGATACAGATATAGATATAGATGTAGATGGATGGATAGATAGATTCAGAGGCAAGACACTGTCATTTTTAGTGCAGATTGCTTGAGCCCAGGAGTTTGAGACCAGCCTGGGCAACATGATGAAACCCCATCTCTACAAAAATAAAAAAAAAAAAAATAGCTGGGCATGGCAACACACACCTGTAGTCCCAGCTACTTGGGAAAATGAGATATATAAGTTATCTGCAAAAATTCAATGAAGAGATTTTCATAACATTTATTTTGGAAACAGTAAAATTCCAAGTAGAATTTTACAAAGGAATGGATGAATAGATTGCAGAATAGTCACCAAATGGAATATTATACACTGATGAGAAATAAACAATACTGAGTGAAAAGAGAAAGTCCCGGAAAACTGCATATATTTAATACCATTTTATAAAGCTTTAAAATAAGTGAAACACAGGAAATTATTGTTAGGATACATATGACATAGGTATTTCATTAAAAACCAAGTGAATATTAAATAGAAAATTTAGAATAATGGTTACCTCTGAAGAGAGAAAAGGGGATAAGAAAGGAATATATAGGTAGATGTAAATTTGGGCAATATTCTAGTCTTTAGGTTGAATATTCATGATAAAATTTTGCTTTGTAATCTATATGACATACTATATATATGTGTGCAAACATAAATATGTATATATAAATAATTATTTAAATAAAAATAAAGTAGACTAAAAGTAAAGTCTTAGCACTAATAGGTGTTATTTCCCTAATATATTGAAAACAAGATATATTAAAACAGTACAGAGTCTTGGCACTGATAATTTATTGTATAGGAAGCAATCTATAAGCCTATAACATCTGGAAGATAAGATTTATGCCCTACTCTGTGTTTTGTATCACTGATTTTTTTCTCTAAATTTCTGCAATATGCAGGATGCAACACTTAGTGCTACATACCAATACCAAAGAAATGAACATTGAATTGTTTTTTCATAACTAAGGATCAGGTAACCTAGAGGTTGACAATTTTATTATATTATAAACTAGTGTATGTAGGAATATTACACAGTCCAGATTAAGCCATGACACTGTTTTGTAACTGTTGACTTTCTTTGCTCTTTTCTTAAAAAACATAGCATTCTGGTTCCTCACAAGTAAGAAGTTATAGAAATGTAGAATACAGCCCAATAATTGAAATGAAAAGCTAGGCTAAGTAGGATTCTGTTAGTATGTTGTGTCTCCGGAATTCCAACAACTCCTGATTATATCAAGGGGTGCCAACCAAATGTGCATTTTTCAACACTTATTCACCTCTATCACCTAAAGACTCTGTCTCTAAAATTTTATGAATTACTGCTCAAATTCTTCCGGGAGACTTATGATAATTACTACTGCTTCTGCCGAGTTACAAATCTACTACATCAATTTTAGCCAAAAGATACATGTCTCAAAAAACAATTTTTCTTCTATGTAAAAGGCTTGATTCAATTATCTGGGAAAGCTGGTTTTCCTAGGTGGGAATAGGCATTGGGGAAACTGCCTCAACTCTTTCAGGCTTTTAGTGCAGTAGTTGTTTAAAATGTGGACATCTCGTTCCTTTGAGAATATGATACCTACCTCTCTCATCGGAAATACAAATAGTCGTATGTAGCAGATGTGTTTCACTTTTGGGGCTTAGGTATTCCTGAAGCTCATTCAGGGGCTAAGGATCTGTGGACTTGCATTGCTGTGATTCGTCGGGCTGATGCCCACACTTTCTTTGGAAGAACATGAATAATGAGGGTGAGATTTATACTGAGTGTTTATGATCTCGTTTCAGTTACTACAACCATATGCTATCTATCTGGTTTATTTACCTGCAGTCTGTCTCTTCAACCTCTGTCCTCTGCACTGCTACAGTAGTGATATCTCTAAAGAAGTGTAATCATTTCACACACACATCTACCCCTCGACTCCCTACTGAAAAATGTCTAAAGTTCTTTATCAATATTCCATTGCAAAGCATCCAAGTCCCTTGATGATCTAGCCCCTCCTGCTTCCTGGGCCTCACATTTCACTCTGCCCTCCTAGGGCCTACCCAAGTTGCTAGGCAATCTCCTACTCCAAGCCTTTGCACATTTGTTCCCTCTATCTGGACTATCACCCTATGTCTTTATTATCATGGGAATTATTATGATTTGTCTGCATTTCTTGAAGACCCAGTGTGGGTTTCACCTCTTTCAGGAAGCCCTACGTAGCCTTTCCACTGTAGAAAAGAAAAAACAATGTATGTGTGGAATGAATTAATGAAAAAACTAGCTGTCAGGAATGATGTAGTTTAGAAGAAGAAAAACTGATCTTATTGTCTGAAGATTTTTTTCTGGCCTAGAATCAGTTACTAATTCACTACAAATCCTTGAGAAGGTAATTTTCTTTCAGAGTTCTATTTTATGGAAAAATGAGGTGATTGGACTAAAGCTTCTCAAAGATTCCCTTTGACTCTAAATATCACCTTTTATAAAGCTTCGTTCTTAGTATCTTTCCCTCTACAGGAGGTACTTTTTTGGTGTGTTGTGTGATTAGAAGAGAGAGAGAAGGAGGAGGAAAGTTGTACGTACACGGTACATGTATTCAACCTGAAGATACCCAGTAATATCTGTGGGCAACATTGATGACAAGCTTTTATATCAATTACATTTTCCTGCTGTGAAGCATAAGTAAAAAGTTTCATTACACTCTTTTCTGTCATTTTTTTAAGTAAGAAGGAAGTAAGCAAAGGGGAGAAACGTTGCTTACCAACTTACATTCCTCAATTTATTTTTAAAACAATTATCATGGTTCCTAAAATGGTATTCCTGACAGAAAATGGACTAGAAAAAAATATATTCCTACCCATAATACTTAAAAATGAGAACAAAGACCTCGTCTGTTTTGTTACACAGTTTCCTCTGTGCCAGATATGTATTGGTTGCTCAGTGAATATTTGTTGAATGAAGTATCCGATCGCCATTCTATTCACAGGTATCAAGAAGACCACAGCTCAGGGTGGATATGAGATGCAGAAGAATTTCACTAATTGGGTCTTGAGTATTTCAAAATATGTATTTTGGTATGGGCTGGACAGAGTATTTATAACTAAAGGTTTTATTAAGCTTAGCTGCTCTTAAAATTCCAGAAGGCAAGTTTAAGAACAATCCAGGAAAAAATTCAATTTTTCTTTTTAAAAGTACCTATTTACTTATAAGTGATCAATGTGTTAATTACATTTGTTTTAAACCTACTCACTGAGGTAATCACCCTAAAGAATTGTCTTATTGCATTCTTTGAAACCTGTGTCTGTATGAGATGCTAATGTATTTTTCTTTCAGCAAGGTGTTCAGTTGAAACTCCTGATTTGAATATAAGATATTAAAGTATGAGTATTTTCTGTATAAATGCATTTTCTCCTAAAATATGTTTTCAAATCACCGACAGAAATAGCTATGTCACATGTACAGAATGCTAGATGTTAAAGCATTTGATTGACCATAAGGATTAATGAGTCACTGTATCTGGTTTCAAACAGCATACAATCTAGTAAAATTAATGAGAGATATAGTGAAGGATAAAATATACCATATGTATGTCATGGCAAATATTACTCTTTTCATGTATAGAAAGCTGGATGAGGGAAGCATAGGATCTCTTTCCTAGCATGGTAATCAGAGAAATTGTCACAAAAAAAGATAGGATACAACGTTGTCCTTAAAAGATGGATAGAGTTTTAATAAGTGAAAAGGAAGAGGAAGACATTTCTGGTAGTAAGAATTGCCTGAGAAGAGCAGAGAATCTGGTTGGCACAGAGCACGTATGAGGAACAAGGACATGTATTTAGTGGAAGCATAAAGTAGGAGCTTCAGCAGCAAAGGCCAGAGCCAGATTCTGGAACACTCTGAAAGCCAGATTAAGAGTGTGGACTTTCATTCTGTACTCAGTGAGCATCCAGTGAAAATGGACTATCGAATGGAGAGACCAGAAGCAGGACTTTGAGTTGCAATATTGTATAACTCAGTTATGAGTTGTGACAAAATCATGGTGATCACAGTCTAAATAGAAGAATGATGAAGGAAGACACTTCGAAAAGAATCATTGTAGTTTAGAAACCATTCTTTCTGGAAAATAATGCAAAAAAAAAGGAGTGAAAAACAAACCCAAGTTACTGAGAAAATGATGCTGACAGAAAAGACAGGTCAGGAGGGGAAGTAGATTCACCATGAAGATGATAAAGCTGTTTTGTTGTTCTGTTTTGGGGGGTGTTTTTCACCCAAGCTTTGGTTTAATAATTCCAAATTCCTCTGTACCAAATTTTATACTTCAGATTTCACTGCAGCTGCATGTAAATTTCACATGCATTGTGTTTTAAAAATTGACATATATATATATATATATAAATATATATATATATAGTTATACATCTTTTGGGGTACGTGTGATATTTTGATACATGTGTACAATGTGTAATGATCAAATGAGGGCAGTTATCATATTTATTACCTAAAACATGTATCTCTTCTTTGTGCTGGGAACATTATAATTCTTCTCTTCTAGCTATTTTGAAATATACAATATATTATTATTAACTATAATTTCCATACTATAATATTGAATACTAGAACTTATTCTTTCTATGGAAGTATATTTTTGTTTATTTTTAAAATATTTATTCTCAATATGCTGAAACTTAGATAAATAGCAGAGGGTCAAAAAAATTATGGCCAAGTAGAGGTTGAGCTCGAGTTCAAAGTTCAGGAATAGGTTTGCAGCTGGTTATGCCGATTCTTTGAGATTTCTGATGATGTGCTCATTATCAGTCTCAGGACCAATTACACAATGCATGTGAGTATTTATCTTGCTAGAGAAATATCTCTAATTGGGAACCTAATCCCCCCACCCCTTAGATCTACCACTACCTTGCTCTCTTGGATCACCAGGTTTTGCCTAATTTAGTTGAAAATACTGTAAACCCAAATTAATGCATCATAATTCAGCAGTTTAAATTAAGGTATAAGTGCAATATTTGAAAAGTAAACTTGTAATTAATATACTAATTGATGTAAGAGTAATCTAGGACTCTGAATGTCTACCTGTGTCTAATGGCAGCACAGTTACACCCAGCTGACCCATAAAACAAAAATGCCATGGTTCCTTTTTCAAAGAATTTTGAAGCTACAGCAGAGATTTAGTTTCTGTCACTGTTATTTCAGCCCCTTAGCTCTACTGGAAATACTTCTCTTTTTAGTGGAAGGGGCTGATTTAGTTGTCTGGGGTCCTCAGGCTGCAGGGAGGATTCCTGCCCTCCGTATTGACCATTAATGTGCTCAGGATCCTTCCTAGGTAGAGAGAAATTATTTCCTTTCTTCCCATTAAGCCTGGGATGTCATGAGGAAGCATCAAACCACTTATTTTCATCTTCAGATTTAGGAAGTACTAAATCAGTTTAATGCTGATTTCCTCCTAAAAAGCAGACAGGTGAATTAGAGAGACAAATGAAAAACAGTTATGACTCATTCACGTATCCTTTTCAGAGATTTTTATCACAGGCTTCCGAAATGTTTATTAAGAATGTAAACCTTTGTTGACTCCATTTAGCCAGCAGTCTGGAAAATGTCAGTGATAAGTAGTATTCCTTGAGGAGCTCAGCATATATTCTTCTTCTCTTCCTTGATAATTCCAGAAATACCATGGAAGGGGTAATAACATCTACGGTAATGAGTGTGCCTTGGGAAATCACTAAACTATAAAATTCACAAGAAAGCACATTTCATATCTTTAAATACATTCCATTGCCTCTCTACTATGTTCAAGTTCAGAGAATTTCAAAATGCAATCATTGTTCTGGCCAGTTGAGGGCAGAATTGCCTTTCTTTTTGCACATGCATCATGCCTAATGCTTTTGGAAAACAGGAACCATCAAACCATCTGCCGAAAGGGGGCTCTCGGCTAAGGAAGGAAAACGAGAATGGGCAGGCAAATTGAAAAGCTTCAGCACAAAGCAACTCCAGTTTCGTGAAGTATGAAAAAAAAAAAAAAATGACATTTCATGCATCAAACTCAAGAGCTGTATCTGATGGAAGAATATATTATGCTTACAGAACAAACAGGTGACACTCTGATTTTGTCAATTTGTGTGGGTGGGTTTAATTAACCTTTTCTTTGGTAATTTTTAATACCTAGCTAATTTCTGCAAATCCATGTCAATTAAAAAAAGAAACCATAGAAGGCTGATTTAGAGTTTCTCAGCCTAATAGTACATTGATAGGGACTGCAGTGGATTTGGTAATTAATTTCTCATCACAGTTTAGGTATGAAATAATGTGAAAGAAAACTGATAGTGTATTCTGGGACTACTACATATTTTCTCTCACTATGAGTGTATACCCTAATCATTAATAATTCAAAACCAGCAACTTTGCAGATCTCACCAAATAACTTTGTAATGCAAAACACCTAAAATATTTATTTGCCGGACTCCGTTTTTATGGAAAAGTCGAAGGTTACTTGGAGGATGTCAATATTTACCTGGTACACCCATGACTTCCTCCATTTTCAAATTCAGCTACACACTGCAATCTGGAGCAACTTGGGCTTGATAAGAATCACCTCTGCTACTGGAAACTATGCATTTCTGTAGTGCTGCTTCCTCTTGATGTTTTTCTTTCACTGCTTTTTGAAAGTTCATGATACGGCCATTGAATCATAAAGTGAACATATAACTGGATCACAGTCTTTCTTCCAAGAGGTTAATATGCTTAATTTATTTTGTAACCCTCTAGATAAGTCCTTTCACTAAAGTGGCCATGGATCTTAGGGCCCTCTCTTATTGAAGGAAGCAACAGTGCCCAAGAAATTCTTGTGCATCCCAAAGTGCAGGAGGGGGATATGCCCATAAAGAGACCAATTCATCAACATTATAGACATGAGACCAGAAGTGAGATTACAGACAACTCAATTTATACTCTATCACCAGACTAATCTTGTTAAAGTGTAGATTGATTCAAGGAGCTAACCTCCCCTTTATATATAGACTCAAGCCCATCTTCTTTGGCCTGATATTGACAGCCCTCTTTGAATTCACACCAGCCAGCTCTCACCCTTCTTCCTGCTGCCCTTGAGCTCCAGTCAAACTGAGCCAAGGAAGTTCAAGATTTACATTTAAATCCCTTCACCCTGACCAGGGCCCTCTCTCTAGAATTCAACTGACATGAAGAGTGATCAGATTTAGTAAAAGCAGTTTAGTTCCCTAATTCCACATGTCTATGTGCATTCTTGCTGCCTCAACCTAAATAGAGCTCTGCCATAAAGTCTTCCTCAATGTCATTCAGGTACTCCATACTCTTTCTCAGAAGGCATTGCATCTAGCCTCTCTTATGACACTTTTTTCTACCTCAAAATGTAGTTATTTATAGACATATATTTTCTACCAGCTATAAGATGATTGAAAGTAGAATCCATATCTGATACATCTTTTTATCCCAAAAAATATTTAGTGCAATATCCAGCACACATATGCACTCAATAAATATTTACTAATTGAATTAACAAATAAATGAATTTAAAGTTTATGCTAAACCAAAGTTATCTACAAAGATGTCTAATACACCTAATGATATTCAAGTAATTTTCCTTTACAAAAAGTTAACTATAAGTCAACCCTCTAAACTCAGAAGAGTTATCACCTTGTTGAAGAGCAGTTGCTTAGTCCACTGGGTAATAGCTTGTGTGGCTATTTTGAAAGGAGAGGGTACAAAAAGTTGTGAAAAGCCTAAGTCCCTTTATAGAAAATCCGCATTCTTTTTGAAAACAAAAATTATGGAAAACATATTTGAAATACTATGTGGTTCCCAGAAATCTGAACACAACTGTAGTTTCCAACCATAAAAATAGCAATAGTTATCTACCTGAAATTGTCATCCTCAGTCCCTGTGCTTGATTTTGATAGATTCCTCTGCATAGAATTCATGGATTTCTAGAGAAGTGTAGAGCTAGAACCCCAAGGAAGCAAGTTGAGATTCTATAACATTTAAGCCATGTCTATATTTTACACTGGTATCACACTACTATTATATACAGTATATGTTTATATTAAATATTTATTATGAAGATGAGTTTCAGTTTTGCAGTAGTATTTGAGATTTGAAATACTGCAACTTTGCAATAAGAAACAAATAAAAAAAAACAGAAACAAGTAAAAGGCAGATTTTAATTTGGCAATAGTGCTGAGGAATAATAAATTGTTTTTTAAGCATCCTTTAGTACTTTACGAAGCATTTAATATGTATTTACTCTCATCATCTACCCTTTTATTAGCCAAATATGTATTTTTTTAAGTTTCTCTATAATCTTCAAAGCAGATGCATATTTAAGCACCTTAAAAGCAAATAATCCATCTTGATCATGCAACAGTTGTTCTGGGCATTGTGAGAGGTTGAATAGATATGCAAGATATCACATCAGCCCTCTCCAACTAGATGGAAAGACAATTTCACCACAGAGACAAATTAGTAAATGTTTATGCCAATATATCATTAAAAATTAAATAAACAGCATAGATCAATGTGTACTCGGGATAGGAAGAACCAATGATGATATCAAAGTTTTTAAAAAATTGATTGGAATTTCACCTGAGTCAAGACAGATCTGAGTAAGCTAGGATAGGATAAACATGGAATATTTACAAACTAAGAGCAATTAGGCAATGTTAAGATTGAAAGTGTCATATTTATTGGATGTTAGAAAAACTGTTACATGTTTAGCATTTATTGAACATTTACAATGTGCCAGGCATCAAACTATGTATCTACTTAAACTGATCATATGAATATTAATAATAGTGACTCTTAAAGTATGGTCCCTGAGCAAGCTTGGAAACTTACTAAAAATATAATACAAATTATTACATCCCACACCAGACTTACTAAATCAGCAATTCTGGGAATGGAGCCAAGGAATCTGTATTTTACAAGCCTACCAGGTAATTCGGATGCTCACTAAGCTTTTAGCACTGCTGCATTAAAGGGAAGAAGGAAAAAACCCTGATCAGGGGATGCAAGACCTAGACTTTCAACCAGTAGAATTACATTAGAGGCATTAGAAACAGGAAGTTACAGACATATTTTAATGAACCGGTGGCATCAAGAAAGTGATGTTTATTTAGCTCTGGTTGCTCAGAAGAAATATTAACAGAGGCTAAATGTCTGAAAAGAATTATTTATGAAGATGTCCAAAATCTTTATGAAAGTTTCCTTAAGCCATACAGCCTCTGGAAAATAGGCAAAAAGGTATAATGAAACAATTCCATCTTTTGAGAAAAATAACTCAGACTTCTCGAAGAAGATTTAATAAGAGACCTAGCTAATTTCTCCTCTCTGACTGTGTGCTATTTGCTTTCTCTAGAGCCTAATTCATCAGAGTGAAGAACCCTGCACTTTCCTAGAAATATTTGGTAGATTTTCGAGCCCTGTTTTTAGTGTGCTTAATTTTTTTTATATCCACTTGAGCTACTAATGTGAGGAGAAAGAACTTAAATTACACTGTCTTGATTTTACATATTTTTATTTTAAAATTAAATATTAACATGAATAAAAATATGACAGCTATTTATTGCAAATATAACTTCCTTCCTTATTATACATATATCATTACATATATTATATACAGGCTTATAAAGTGCTTTGCACTTTGAAATTCTCTGAGGAAAGATGAAGCTCTTATCCTTTACCTAGGTGCCAGCAGTTCTGGGATTAGCAAGGAAACCCCGTTAAAAAGCCCCGAAAGGATGGGGGGTTATTGGTTACATCAGGTTGGAAGAAAAGGCAGGATTAAAAGCTGAATGTTGAATGAACCTTGTTAAATCAAAGGCAACCACAGATGGATAGTTACAACTACACAATTGTCTGCAGTATCTGACAAACTTTGTTAGCCCAGAGCTATCTGAAGAAGCCTCTGCCTCTTAGCCTTTTCCAGAAGATAAAAGAGATTTGCCAGATCATGAAGGTCTATGGGGTGGGAATTGTTTATTCTCTAGAAGCCTGTATTGTCTGATATTTCAGTCTAAATTACAAATTATAGACAATTCTAATTATTTGTGAATCCCATTATTTGCATACTCTCCTACTTCCTAAAATCTATTCGTTCTTTCCAAAACTTGGGATCATCAATAGATGTACTTCCCAGCTTGGGAAGTGTTTGTACTTCCCAAAACTTGCCATGTTTTCATGGTCTTTGTGGACACACTCAGATTGGTAAAAACATGTGAGTTGCCTGAGCACATGAGCATTCCCACCTGAGCTGCCTCTTTGATCCAGTTGTTAAACTGGAAATAAGTATCCCTTTGTGGTCTGTTTAGTGCCTTTTTTTCCACTTTTGTGTGGGTGTGTGTGCATGTATGTGTGTGCACTGAGTGTTTTTTGGTGGTGATTTTATTGTTTACAATGGCCCCCAAGTACCCTGAATTGCTGTCTAGTGTTCCAAAGCCTATGAAGACTGTGCTGTGCCTTATGGAGAAAGTATGTGTGTTAGATAAGCTTCCAACAGGCATGACTTACAGCACTGTTGGTGGGAGTTTAATGTTCATGAATCAACAGTATATAGTCAATAATGTGCCTTTAAACAGAAAAGCCCATAAAACATGGTTATGTATCAATCAGTTGACAAAAATATTGTGACCAGAGGCTTCCGGGAACCTATCCCTGCATTTACCCTAGGAGCAGTGACTCAGTATTCACTAATTCAGTGTGTGTGACATTATGGAATCTAAGCATTTAAAAATTGGCATTTTGGTATGATTAAGATAGTCATGGAAGCTCAAATTGTGATTTCAAATATGCGTTTCGGTATATAATTAACATCTTATTACCACAACTAAATGTTACTAGGGAGGAACCCCTGGGGGTTTTCTGATTAGAAAAGAAACAAAGCTTTAATATATCACTGCCTAGAAGGTAAAATAGGCTTTATTATTTTAAGGAATTATCACTCATAGGTCAGTTGAGACCCTTGGCATCACAGTAAATATCAGAGGTGTACCTTAAATATTTTCTGACATGGACCAAACAGCATACTTTAGCTCGTTTTGTGCATAAGAAATTTGGAGAAATCTAAGTAAACTTCCAAGTGAGCAAGTGCCATAGCCAGAGACAAATTCAGTATGAATCTGCTTCAAACATACATAAAGTCCCTCTTAGTTGCATCCTGATCAGCATATGAGCAAAATACAGCGTGGCAGGCATGAAGAGGAAGGGAACAGGCCCGTAGCCCACAACCGACACACTACCGACAATTCTAAGGCTTCTCAAAGCTGAATAAAGGAAGTGGATTGAAAAGCTTGAGGGCCACGAGGAAAAGGACAATAAACAAAAGCAAAATAAAATGGTGAACTTGTGTCTGTGCTATAGATCAATCTCTCATTCATGACAAGTAAGACATTTTAAAAGGCCATGTAATCCTTCCTCCTGCCTTACTTTCTTCAAATATGTGAGAGTATTAAAATCCAAATCATTTCCCAGTAACATCTCTGTCTCCATACTCTAGACTTTATAAAAGTCTGGGGAACCGGAAATCGGTGAGACAGGTCTCTGTGTGTAGAGTGTGTGTGCATGCATCTCTCCCTTTCTGCCATGTATGCACAAACACACACACAAACATACACACACTGCAGATCATCTTTGCCATCAGAACTGCAGACTAGCATGATGACATTAAGAATCTGGCTCAGTTAATATGTGATCTACAGCATATGCATAGAATGCTGTTGCCTTTTCTGCTTTACTAATGAAAAGAAACTGGTAGAATAAATGAAGTCATAAAATCAGAGGGCTCCCTCACATGGAGAGTAAAGGATGGTGGTGAGAGGGGAAGGCAGGGTTAATGATGTTCTTACCCTGTTCCCCCATTCAGCATTAAGGAGGCTGAGACAAAAGGACCTTGGGGCTCATTTCATCTATTGATGATCCAGTGTCAGGGGGATTAGAAGAGTGACATAGATAAGTATACAAGGCTTTAGGCATCTATTTAGCCTTCCAGGTCATTTTGTGTTGGGCTGAAATGCTTTGAATGAAAACACCCTTTTTGAAATAATTAAAGAGAGTAATTTCCTAATGAAAATGTGTTTTCTCACTACATTGCTAGACTGTGTTATCTACCCTATTCACATCCAGTGAGTCACTAGAATTTTACAGTGCAGAAAGTTAACCAACCAGTGAGTAGTAAGACACTAGGAGGAATTCCTGAGAGGTAGTGACACCCAGTGTGAATTCCAGTGTCTAAGGAACAGCGCCTGCTCTCTGAGACACAGTAAGGGAGTCCTATAAATGGACAGAACACTGCAGCTCTGAGAGTAATTTGGCTCTACAGGAGGTGGAAGTACCACCCTCATTGGAAAAAAAAGATAGCAAAAAAGGCAGTCCCCACAGTGGCCCAGGGAGAGCGAGGCCTTTGAGGTGTCCCAGATAAAGGGAAGAGTCAGCTCATTAGATGGAGTGTGGGGAGAAACAAAGCCCCACTGGAATGCTGCAGAAGCCATTGGACCCCTGGAGAGAAAGACAGACCGCCTCTTGGGGCCACCCTGGATTATTAACAGGAATGTGCCCCATCAAAAAACTTGGCCTCCTCAGACTGTTTCAGAACCTAGGCCTGTGTTTGTCAAGCAACAGCAACAGATCAGAATTTGGAGAAAGGGAGTGGTGAAAAGTGTCCTGGAGATAAGATTTTAAACGAATATCTTGAAGTTTTCAACAATGGCAAGGGAACAAAGAAAATGACAGAAGCGGGGTTTCCTTCTGCTCCACAAACTTCCTCTCCTATTTCAGGAAATTATCACTCTGTAGAGGGCATGCCTTTGAGAATACATTACTGATACTTCCAAAATTAGAGGTATGCTTGCCTGACAGGAAAAGCAATACAACAGAAAAGAACTAAGAAGCTAATACTGGAGATTAATTTCTAAATTATATATTATATTCAGAGCATCTCTAATTTCATATCGGGGTCTCTTCACTTTTATAGTTTAAATATGAGTTCTTATAAATACAAAAAGCTTACAAATGCACATGTTCACATAGGTGGTTTCCTGTACATTTTATGCAGTAGTTAAAACAGATATAGATTTAGTCCTCAAGGAGCTTGTAGATGCTCATTACTATAATTTACATAATAAATGTTTTATAAAAGTAAATGTATATATATATGTGTATATATATATACACACAGAGAGGCATATGAGGTCTATCATGACAGCTGTTTTGGCCTGTAAGTAAAACAAAAATAAAATAATAAACATTGTTCTTTAGTCATATAGAGTTGATTTCATGGATAATGCCTAATGTATAAAGCGCTTTTCAAGATAAATTAAAAAGCAAAGAATTTCCAGTTCTAGGGGAGCAAGTAATAAATAAAGGAGATACAAGTGACTGAGAATATCAAAGGGCATGTGATGAGTAGGTAGAGAAGAGGATGAATAGGATGCAATGGTTGGACGGTGCAGTCTCCTGTGAGGCGTTTTGAAGGTAAGGACAAGGAAATTGCTCTTAATACATTAGAAACTGGAAACTCATCATTACTTTTTAAAAGGGCAAACATAGTTGCAGTACTCTATGAACAAAGTGGTGAATAAAAAGGACATGTTGACTACAGTGTTCAAAACAGCAGAAGGTTTAGAATGTAAATTGTAATACATGGATATAAACCAAGATATTTTTGTAGAGTTATAAGGGACTTTTTCCTCATCTAGTCTAGAGGATTTATGTTACAGATTAAGATACGGGGCCCAGAGGAGTAATGGTCTCCTGTGGGGTCAGAAATGTAGCTACAGGCAGAGGCAAGACTAGAACCCAAATTTCAGCTTTCTCCTATCTAAAATACTATAAGATACTGCAAAATATTTTAGAATCATATAACTTTTTCTTTTTAAAAAAATGCCTACACAGAAATCCAAGGCGTCATACAGACGACACCTTGCTCTGGTTAAGAGGAGAGGTGAGTATGAAGGGGAAGTCTGAAGGAGAAGTGAAGTCTCCCCAACCACTCTGTCTCTTTCAAGAGCCCTCAGAGGGCTCCAAAGTCTCCCAGACAATTGAAAATCCCTGACTAAAAGGCCTTAACTCTGTCTTCTGTCCAAGTGAAAAATAAACCAGAATACATAAAACAACGACAGCTTCTAAAAAGTATACAGCCTTTGAGAAAATAAAATTGCGTGAACAATAAACACTGTATCTTCTTAAGAAAAAAAGCAATGTGCAAACGTCATCTTTTTCATTGTTTGAATTTTCAATTAGTTGGTTGTATTCAATCATTCACTTATTCTGCTGATACGACGAACATATATTTAGTACGTATTATGTGCCTGACCTTGGACCAGGTACTTGAAAATCAAAGTCAAATAAGAGGCAGTCTTGCCATCAATAGTGTTTCAGTGAAACACGACTATAATGCAGGGTGTTCGGGAATGGGCTAGAGGTCAGGAGGGTGTTATGTTAACACAGAGGAAAGGAATTCAAGTCTGGGAAAGCTTTCTAGAGAAAGTGATGCTTACGTAGGAAGTTGTTAAAGCATATAAGGTAAAATTAGTTGATTAAGAAAGGAAGGGGCACATTCCAGAGAATTAGGACAGCAAGTGCCAAGATGTGGAGGTTGGGGCCCAGTGCATTTGGGGAGCTTGTGCGTGTTGGGAAGTTTGGAGACCATGTGGTGACCTGGAATATAGTAGGTAGGCATTGAAACGTCACTGAATAAATTGATTAATGATATGTAGCTATAAAGTTAAGTTTGAGAGTGTAGCTATGGGGTTCATTTGAGAGTATCTCAACTCAGTTTCCTTCCTACAAAAAGAGAGATAATGATTGCACCTATATACCAAATATTCTGAGACAACTTTGGCCTGATTCCCCTTTTATATAACCTCCCTCTCGTAATGATAAATGCAAATTAAAACTACAAGGTGATACTATTTTTCATTTATCAGATTGGCAAAAATCAAGACTTTTGTGTGAACAAAAAGGTGAGTACATTATTGGTATGAAGATAAATTGTACAGCCTCTATGGAAGGTAACCTGGCAATATTTTTCTGATATTTAAAACCATATAAATCCTTGGACAGAGCAATTTCTCTTAAGAATTTATCCGATAGACACACTCAGATATGTAACCAATGACATATGTCTCAGCCTGTTACATTGGTAATATCTTGGTATTGTTTAATATTGTTTTGGATTGAAACTAAGAAGATACAGGGACACCATTTGATTATGTCTATTGATTGATGTTCTGAACCTTATAAATCATTCCTTTGGCTAAAACATGAAAATTAGTTCTAGCACCTGAAACGAGGGAATGCTGAAGATTCAATAAGGGAATCTACATAAAAGCACCTGGCATGGTATCTGCCACATAAGTCGGGTCCAATAAAGGATATTGTTGTTAGCTATTAGATATTTGCTAAAGCTATTAGGAGCCACTTAGTGATTTTAAGCTGACAGTGATTTAACAAGCTTTGGGTTTTAGAATAATCACATGGGCAGCATTGGAAGGACAAGGTGGAGAGAGGCCAGGCAGGTGTTAAGGAAATTAGTTGGAAGGCTATTAAAATTGTCTAGATAAGAAACTAAAGGGCTCAAACTAAAGCACTGGGGACTGAGAGAAGGCAATAGATTGGAAGATATTAGAGATAAAAATTCTTCAATATGTGGACCTGATGGACTAGAAGAGAAATTAACATGAAATACATTTATATGTTCCACAAAAACTTTATGAGTAACTTTAACATTAAGGCAAAATGTTGAATACGATTGAATCAAGTCAGAGCAGGGACAATTTTCATCAGCACTTTTTTCACTGGATAGGATTTTTAGTTAGACCTCTATTCTTTCCAGCAACTATAAAACACACATGTACATTGCACGCACATGCACTTGGCCACACCCACACATGCATGCACACACACGCACACATACACTCATTAGCTCACTCATGGAATGTCTTCTCTCCTCAGAGTTAGAAAGACTCTAGCATCTAAGCAACTCCGACTCAGAATCTTTGCCAAGAAGTGTCATCTCTTCTCCACTCATATCAGCAGTGGCAGGGAGCTTTCTGCCTCCAAGGAGCAATGCACTTATGAAGCTCATCCATCAGTCTTAAATCCATAAACCAGTGATTTGGGAAGGTGTGCCCTACTAATGTCACCATGAACTCTTAAGTAATCATTTTTTGTTTTAAGCCTGCTCTGTAATAGTATACTTCCAACAACAGGCTTCAGCTATCTCTATTCATAGTGAGACGTAATTCTATAACATCTGAGAAATATAAAATATGTGACTTTTAATATAGTAATCCAACCCGCTCACCCCCAAAACATTCCAGATACTCAGGAAATTATATTGATGATTTGATGAGAAAAAAATAGATGGATTCTTATTTATTTCTATTCGTAATCATGGTTTTAACCCTAGTCTCGTAAAATGTTGCTTTGGTTGTGTTCTACCTCTTAAATTTCCACAGGCCCCCTGAAGCAATTTTTCCAGTCTTTAACTGGCTCCAGAGAGAGTATGTGTGACAAGAAGGCAAGGCTGGTCTCCTACCCAAGCTACCCTGGGCTCACTTAAATAAGCTTTAACCCATAAACATTTGCATTCAAGATAAAAATCATCCCTGAGCTAAGTCATGTCAGAAAAAGTATGGCTCATAGAAATGTAGAAGCTGCCACCAGACCAGACCCCAAGAGGATGATGCACCCTAGGGTTTAATAGATACATACATACAAGTTTAATAGATACTTGTAAGTTGACTGACTGCTGGCCAGTTTCCAGTGCTGGGGGGCTGCTGTCATCTCTGTGCACATAAACAAGAGGAGAAAACATACAGTCTAGAACTCTGAGCAGCAGGACTGGCCTCCCAAGCATGTGGAACAGCCATTCAGCTCTGCAATCTGATTAGAGAAGGGCTGCTCAAAAAACGACTACTTCCAAATAACATGCCCATGAGCCTGTCTCTGAGACATTTCCCGCCTAGAAACTTTGATTTGTCAGTTTAAGAATCTGGACTCTAGAAGTCTTGTCATAATGCAAAAGCCCTGCAGGAGTCACATTTTAGGCTACAAATACTCCACACTATTTCCTTATCAGGTTGCTTTTCTAATGTGACTGCCACTCAGCTGCAGTGAGACACTAAAGGCATAAACCTAATGTTGTAGTGCGGTAAAAAATGAAGGCTGGGCTACAATCTGTCATCTGAAAAGTGCAAACCAGTTTGAGACCCCAGAAGAAGCAGGGAACATACTGTCCTAAGAATTGTCATTTTCATAATTGTGTAAACACATCTAGCATACCAATGTTCATTTAAGCAGGAGACTTAATCCTTCTGTTATTTTTCCTAACTCAGTAGGGCAGCAATTTTTGTTCTAGATTATGGTGTGTGGTAGGGGAAATTAAGTACTTCGTGTTTTTTGTTTTTAATCATCTAACCCCATATAATTTAGGAGTAGTGTTTATAAAGAAAAAGCCACAGGGACAATTTCTAGTCTCTTCTCCAACGCTATTCCTGATACTGATAAACAAGTGTTTTTTAGGAATAAATCACCAAAACTGCCATTAAGGAAGAGTCACAAAAGAGTCCATGCAGCCAGAGAGAATCAGGCGACAGGCAGCTAATTTTGTCCTAGTGAACTTGGGGTCTATTCAATTATAAGACGGCCATGGAGTGATTACAGTGGTCCTAGATATTTTCTTTCTCCCTCACCAGGTATAGTTGTCAGGAATGTCCTCCTCACAGCATTAATCAAAGATCAGTCCTTGAGTTATCAATCCCATTGGCCTTGGTAACGATATTGGTCTAGTCAACCAATGTTCTGTGTCTGGACACTGCCATAGACTCTCTGCTGATACGCAGGTTGCCTCCTTCTCCCCTTCAGTCAGTCAAAGTGATCTTCTCAATTTGTAAATCGGACCCTGCCTTTCTCTGGTTTAAAACCCCTTAAAGTTCCCCACAGGTCTTAGAATGAGTCCCCGTCTCTCTATTGTAGCATCAGTGGCCTACCCGAGCTGGCCTTCCTGGAATATCTGCATTCCAGTAAGAATCTCTGGTCACTCTCTCCTTGTCCCCAGAACTCCAGACAGTTTGATCTTCTTCCATTCCTTAAATATGCTAAGCCCATTTATTCTTCTGAGCCCACATATTCCTTCAGGCTGCAAGCCCATCTTCCTCTCTTTCTCATGGCCAAGTTCTCATCCACAATTAAGACTCATCTCAGTATTAGAAACGAATACTGACTCCCAAGTGGCTGTCCCCACCCTCATTCTCTGTCAAGGCACTCTATTTTTTCCCCAAATGGTCATCAAAATTATAAGTAGATATTCACCTACTTGTTTCTTATTTAATTTATGTTACTTTGACCAAGGCTGTAGCTCTTGGAGGGCAGGGATTCTTAACTAAGTACTTTGCTTCTGCTTAGCCAGTGTCTAGTACAAGCCTGATACATCTTAGCTATTTATTCGTTACTTGAATGAATGAATAGCAAATGAATAGATCAGTTCTGATTTTCTAAACAGCTATTGTCTGTGTTGTCTGGTCAGGTTACAAAGAGTTAAGACAACCAAGCATAGTATGCTGCTTCCCTCAGACTGAGCAATAATCAGAGATGCTTAGGATTATGTTTCCCAAGTTTTGCATGTTATAGGCAATTTAAGACAGATCCTTATTAGTTTAGATCCCACAGCCAAGCACAGGAATACGCATTCTGTTCCTTTATTCCGAGTTTTCATCTGTGACAGTTTTAGATATAGGAAAAAGAAATTAAGAAAACAGAAGAGATTTGGTGAGAAAGTACAAAATTATCTCTTCTTACCAGTCAACAGTTCATGGATGTCTTTAAAATGTATTGTTTTATAAAGTTTCTGATTTAATAAGTAAAAAAAAAACACAAATTATTCTCTAAATAAACCTGAATAAATCTGTAACAAATAAATCTGTAATTTTTAAATATGCATACACACCCCAATTATTTTGGGTTTTGATGGTTATGTTTTTATGCATAAAAATGCATTTTGATATATCAGATGTGTATAAAATAAAGAATAATTGCAGTTAAGACCAAAGTAATACCTAGCATTTATTGAAGCATATTTGACTTTCTTTACCACTTGACAGATGTGTGATCTTAAGCTGGTGAATTTTGAATATCTGTGTTGAGCTTCAGGTTCTGGGGCTGTAAAAGGTAAAAGTTTCTATCTGCCTTATGGAGGTATCATGAAGCTTAGATACATGATAATTTTAAAACATTCAGACCACTATCTGGTATATAGTGTGTGCTTAATAAAGGCTAATTCAATTTGAATCAAAATATCTTCCCACTTTTCATGAGTTTTTAATTGGTCCCTCTGCTAAAAATCACCTTTGTCTCTCAATAAATCCAGTCATGTATTTGGATTCATTTGAGCCTCTACATTCTTAATTGGATAGTTCAGCCCATGGTTTATTATAAAAGCCTGGATTCCACAATTAAATTACAGATCAATCAACAATTACAAAAAAAATAATGGCTGGCAATGATTTTGATTATATCACTGCAGCCTTGCTTGTTTTGCTTGTCTTGACATCAGATTTTCCCATCTGAGATGTCTGTAAGAGCTCAGAATGCTCTGAATCGTTCCCATTCTTGACTAAATCGACCCAAAGATCCACTGTGGATGTTCACCAATGATATTCTTTCATAAGGTATTTAATCTAGTTGATGAATGGGAGGGGAAGATGAACTCTGTTATCCCTGTTGGGTATTGTTAAATAAAAGGAGAGCTTCAACGACATGTTTGCTGTGTCACTTGAGAGCATACATTCTCAACAGGGGCAATATCACTGCCCACCTCCACCACCGCAGTGTTGAAAAAAATCTTAGATGTTACAATGATTTGCGGTCCTCTAAAGCTCCAGAAAAGAAAAAAAAATAGTGTATTATTGCATTACAATTTCATGGAGGAGAGCAATTAGAAATAAAAACTGTTTAAAAATGATCTTGGGGTATGATAATATTAATATTTTTCAAAAGTTGAGAAACCTTGCTTAAGGAAAACCCTATTCTTCTGTCAGCATTCTCTTTTCCTTGGAGAGTATGCATGTAGAGTATAGCTATTTACAAAGAGTGGAAAGACACCAAAGACCTATGGGTGGGCTTCACTCTTCTTTTGACTATTGGCAAGAGTAGAGTCACCGGAGTCAGACCAATATACATTTGAGTCCTGGGCCAACCAATGCCTAACTGTATGACCTCGGATGAGCTAATTCAATGTCTCTGTTAAAAGAGTATAATAACATTGACTTTGCAGGGCTAAGGGAGCGATTAGAGGTAACAGTGCCTGATGCCTGGCACATGTTAGGCATTCAGTTAATTGTTATCACTGTTATTTCTATGGTTGTGTGGCAGGGGTGACGGGATTGCTAGGAGCCAGCAGTTCCGAGTTCTGTAGGGGGAGCAGTCTTGGGCAATGCTACCTGGGAAAACGTTCTTGCAGCCTGGGCCTGTTTTGCGTCCTTGATCTTTTCCCTTGCGATTTAGTCTTAGTATAATTATACAGGTTTAAGGCTATGGAATTACTTTGTTACTCACAAACAATTATGTTTTACCATTCTTTCCTCTGGGCCTATAACCTTGTGACTGTGCTAGCTTTATAACGGTGGTGTTGCTTTATATTGCATGAAGAAATTATTTGAAGAGCTTGTTCCTACTCAAGGTTGTAGCAAAACAGTATTTCAGCTAGAGGAAAGTCATCACAGTAAATGAGGGGAGTTGCTGCTAGCACTTCCCAAGTAGTCACCTGAGAATCGGAGCAGCACAGATCTCCCAGACTTCTTCCACAGAATGATTTATAGACAGCACACATAGCATAGCAAAGACATATAGTTCATGCTTAAAAGGTTAATTCTTGAGTTGATTTGTTTTAGAAGTTATGGAGATTCGCTGGAGGACAGGAAAAACGACGAGAGGAAATGACAAGGCCCATGCTCTTCAAAGAGAAGAATGGGGAGAGAGAAAGAAACACGTGCAAAGAATTATTTGGTATTTCTGTACATTTATCTGTTTCATTTTCTCATAATCCTCCTCCAGTGCTGCTTCACTTTTGCATGTCTTTCCTGCTTAGGCATGGGATCATTTATTTCCATTTTAATTTCTCTCAAAATGTATACATTTTCACAAGTATATCATATAGAGGTGAAAGTAGAGGGAGATAGGAATGGGAAGGTCAGGCAAAGTCAATTTTTTAAAATATGTAGCAAAAAGGAGAAACTTCACAATTATAGCCCCCCAAAAATTCCAATGTTTTCAGTTTCTTTTAAGGTTTCTGAGTACACATTTTCTGCAGAAAGACTATACAGATGCCTTTGGTGATTTCAGGATATGTTGTTCAAGCTACTTAAAAATGATAAGACTTGAAAAAAAAAAAAGAACATGTTGTTACAATCACCACTAATATTTTATTTATGTGTTTACTTCCTTGTGTTGGGAGTAATGGCACCACTGGATATTTTAACTGTAGAAAGAATGTTTTATTTCCTCTTAAAAGGCCAGAGGTTGGGCTATGGATTTTCACAGAAATGTGGCAGTAACCTCACATCTCTACAGAATCTTTCAACCCTCGGTTGTCAAATGTATTTCTCAACAAGTGCACTTATGCCTCCATGAGTCCAAGTACAGACAGTAGGGAATGCATTCACACTTGTTTAAAGTGAGGATGGGAGAAGAATTTCTTACCTAATTGAAATTGGTGAAGGGATTCATTTTGGAAGCCTAATAGAATTTTCTGGCTTGGATTTAAACCAAGATATTGGAGCACCTTTCTTCCCTAATGATTAAGTCTTACAAAAAGGACCACTGGATGGAAGAAGACAGGGGGGTGTTTCACATCATACTGCAAGGCTTATTGTATTATTTATTTCAGCTACCATTTCAGATTCAGGTGGTACTTATGAAGGTCTGTTATAAGGGTATGTTGCATGATGCTGAGGTTTGGGGTACGATTGAATCAGTCACCCAGGTAGTGAACATAATACCCAATAGGTAGTTTTTCAGCCCTTGCTCTTCCCTCTCCCTCCCCCTTCTGGTAGTCCTCAATGTCTTTTGTTCACATCTTTTTGTCCATGTGTACTGAATATTTAGCTCTCACTTGTAAGTGAGAACATGCAGTCTTTGGCTTTCTGTTTCTGCATTAATTTACTTAGGATAACAGCCTCCAGCTGCATCCATGTTGTTGCAAAGGACATGATTCCATACTTTGATATCACTTCAACACACTTGAAAAGAAAGGGCTCTTTTAAAAACTTACTTTCCACTAATAAAGGGCATATATGGCAGCAGAAGAACTTCCACTAGTGAGAAAAGCTAATGCAGCAGTCTATAGCCAGCTTTTTCGTCTGAGTATCAGGATGTCTGTGGGACCTGTGGAACAGGCTTGAGGTCACTGTTAGGTACAACTCCAGTGAGCAAAGATAGTTTAGAAGACTCTAGAGAATCATCTGAGCTTTTTACTTATGTACTGTTTCAAGGGTGGTTCTATCCTCCAAACTCTTAATGCATATTCCGTTATAACCTGTGTTGAAATTCACGCCAGTCAGATGGTGGTTTTTGAAGACTTGATAGATGAAAAGACTTTTTATTCTCTCTCTCACTCTCTCGCACATGTGCTCTCTCTCACTCTCATTCCGTCTATTGAATTCTCATTGCAAATACTCTCACTGGCCTAATAAACTTAGACTTCTTAAAAAAACAATTAGCCTTTTTGTTTGGGAGCTTCATGATGCTCTATGAAGCTGACATATGGCACCAACAGATGCTCTATGGGCTATTATCAATATACCAGCCAGCATCACACACCTACATCCCTCCTTTTTTTACCAAGCCTGGATCTGAATCCTACTTATACTACTTGCAAATGTGAGACCCTGGGTAACCATTGTCCCTTACTAGCGCTTATTTTTTTTCTTTTATAAAATGGCTATCATGAGACTACCTCTTTCTTAGGGTTGTGAGAATTAAATCAGAAAATGTACATAATGTGTTTAACACTGGCCTAGTGCATAGTATATTTCATCATGATTATTATGTTAGTAATACTTATTCATATATATATTTTTATTTTTAACATAAACATCAACTCCTTTGCTCTTGTTCCCACAGTACTGTCTTATATATAATTCTAAGTAACTATAGGTCACTGGGAGTTAGCTAGGGTGCATTTAACAATATTAATGAAGGTCAGTCATTTAAAACATACCTGAATGCTGCTTTAGAAACATCAAGAACAATTAGATGCTTTGACTATGTATGAGCCCCCACCTTAAGTTGAACATGGGATCCTAAGCTGTGTCCCCTCCACCATAGATCTTCCACACACCTACTCCCTTTGCAGAGTGGAAAATGTTATCTTTTCTCTCATATCCCAGTTGTAGTTCTCTGAATAATCATCCACTCATTTGCCATGACTCAGGAAGGTTCACCGGGCCATTGTCAAGATCCTGTCACTTCTCTTTCCACATAGGTTCCTTTCAGTCTTTCCCTTATCCTACTGTGATGGCCTTAGTTCAGCTCATAAGAGGAAGTCTTTAAAGATTACAGAGGTTTCTGTATACCTTGCACATCATTGAGTCAATTGCTTCCACAGAGATGGAGATGAATTGTATCTATCCCCCAGTTAGGTACCTGGAAATGGAGTGTCTTGAACTCAGATTAAACAGGGAACAAGCAGGAGAAGAAAGCATTTACCAGCTGCTAATCACACCCATCAGATGCTACAGCATTATGGCTTTTGAAATTGCCTCAAGCTAAAAACTTATCCACATCACCTCTCATCATCACTGAATTAAAAACTCCTTCACAAGACACAGGTTACCCCTCTACGGCTCTCTTACTACAATTTTTTGCAACTGCCGCAGGTATACATGTTGCTTTAGTCACATCAAACTATTTGCCTTGGACACAGCATGCTCAATCACTCTCCCATGAATTTATATATCTTGTTGTCTAAAAAGACTGCTCTTCCTAAATCTGTCTTATGAGTTCATACTTTGATATTCTATCTGACTGTCTCTACCTCTGGGGAAGCCTTTTAGCGTTCCCCAGAGATAGTGAAGATCTTTTCTTCTTTTGAAACAGTTGACTTCCCATCTATTATCACACACAGTCTACTGTCATATTGCTTATATGTCTCCCAAGAAAAGCTAAGAGTCACTAGAAGGATTGAAAGTTTAGTAATTTTTCTTTACGTGTATAATATATTGTTCATTGTTTGTTAAATAAAACAATGAGAGATGTTATGGGACAAGTAATGAACTTTTCCTTTCAGGATTCCGTGATTCTACTCTCCTGGTTGGTGCTGCCTTCTCCACAAATCATCAAGATTTGACATACATTTGTGACTTGCCCAAACACATACAAACCAAGTTAATGAGTTCCTAAAACAAGTAGTCTATCTGCCTTACTGCTTAACAGGAAGGAAAGACAGTGGGTCAGTATGAGTAGCTGAAACACAGGACTGAGAAGGACATTCAGAAGGAATAAATTCAACGTTCTAATTCCCGTAAGGATATTCAAGCCGAAAGAAACTTTCAGCATCTCTCAGCATATACATAGCACTCATGTCTACATAAAGACATTTATTTTACTACCATGGGAAAATGTGAAGAAGGGCGAATCCAATTTCTCCATTAGCTGATAGTGTTTACTCCATTTTTTAAAGAAAGCAGATAAAGTATTTGTTGCACTAAGTGGAAAAATACAATATGAATCAAGCTTCAAAAATGAAGAAATTGGCTAAACTGATCCAAACTGAATGGCAACTGATATCTCTCCTTGTGATATGCATCCGGAACTTGGAAAAAAATGAAGGTCTGCAAACACTCTGATTGGCTTGTAAACACCTGCAGTATTTTTCTCCGTCCTCTTATTATGGCAGTAAATTATAGTAAGGTTGGAGCACATTCTCAACATTGCAGAATTGGCTTTCTGCTACTATCCCAATCACAGCCACTCCAGTTAGTCACCGGCTGAATGGCTATGCAACCACAGATTTAGATTAAAATGCAGTTTCATCTCAAGAGTAATTCATAGCAAGAAATGTTTCTTCCCTCACCCGATGACCTTTTAGAATGCCATTGGTGCAAAGAGAATAACAAAAGATGATACTTGCTTTGGCATTTTTCTTATTCTAGATACCCGAGCAATATTTGAAAGAGGGGGTGGTTAGAAGTGGGGTGGCAATGTTCTTTCCAATTTTACACCTCACTTTAGGTCTTCAACCAGTACATATGGGCATTGTAATACTGCATTTTGTGGATGTAGCAGGAATTGAGTAGATGTGGACAGAACAGAAGAGGAATGCTGAGAAAGTGGGTGGGTCTTTAAACATGTTCTTTAAATGGCACCCCTCACAAGAATAGAAACATGAATGACTCCACATGATGCAAAATTCAAGGAAACGGTGGCAGAAAAACAGGACATGAATTTCAACTTTCTAACTTTCTAACTACATGACATTAAGAAAGTCACTCAACTTCTCTGATGCTTACTATTTTTCCATCTACAAAATGAAGACAAATTATACCAATCCTGTCTTCCTCATAGGGCTATTTATCATTAAACTATAAAAAGCTGTTCAAACATCAACAATTTTTCTGATCCTTTAATACAATGCCTCACCACCTACGACTGCTTGGATTTTCAGAATTGGGGGAGACTTCAAAACCATCCAGCCATCACACATACCTGAAGCCTGGTCCCTCCTCTAACATAGACGAACAATGGATATTAGCCTCTACAAAGGTTGCCAGTGATATGTAATTCACCACCTGATGAAACTGCACTTCCATTATTAGACATCTTTGACTACTGGAAGATGACTGAATTAAATTCACTTTATTAATAAATGATTCCATTTTCTTATACTTACTATGAACCAGAAAAAAAAGACGCTACTAAGCAGTTAACCAATTAGATCTATTAAGGTTCTTTAAGCAATCCTAACAGAATATGTATCATTTACACTCTTTTACACACGAAGAAACTTCAGTTTATAGATGCAAAATCATTCATCCAAGATTGTATATTAGTGAATGTTGAAATATGATCTGGGTAAGCTTTTTAGATTGCGGAAAACTCAAAAGCAGAAGTAACGCTGTTGCTCTAATGAGATGTTAGAAGGGCTATGTGACTGTTCCTTTCTTCTCCCTGTCTTACTCTTTGCAGTGTGAACTTAGGAAAATGTGCCATTGCTTCTCCTCTTCTCCTTATTAACTGAGAAAAATATGGTTTTTAGGAGCCACAGAGGGATACCTGTGCAAATTAATGAGTTAATGTTTGTAAAGAGCAGTGTGACTCTTTAATAAAAGCATATCCTACCTGAGAACTAAGTATTCCATTACCTGAGTGAGAGAGTAGATAGCTCAACAGTAACAATATAGCATGGTTTTAAGTTTGGTTTTAATAATAGCATTGTATTAGGTTGGCAGAGAACAGGGTACCCACAGGAATGAAATCAAAGCAATTAGCACAGATCTTAGAAAAACTGAAATAATAGAACCACAGGATGCTCTCTGTGATTTGTGTTGCTCCACTGATGCCTAAACCATAGACAGCTTTTCAGATTTGTCAGTATCTCCGGTTGTACACTGTGGAGTCAGTAGAGGAGCACACATAGACACATGTTTCATTTGGCCTTTCAGTGACAGAGTAGACCAAATGTTTCTATCCTGCTTTGGTTCTCCAGCTTCTTGCTGGCCTTTGAAGATGTCATGAGGCCAGCCCATTATGGCCTAGCAGTAAGCTAAAAAAAGTATAGATAACTAGGACATGATCTGTATTCAAAAGTGGGCTTACATCTCCTGTCAAACTGAGATTTGACTGTCTTCCAGCTTTTAACATCCCCAGGTGACAAAAAGTTATTATATCGTGTCCTTTCTCATATCTGTAAAAATCAGAATACTTGTCTTTCAACAGTGACAGAAAATATGTTAAGGGGGATTGTCCCATACCTATTTCACCCTAGTTCCTGATTTTTTTCAATCATTCATAAAATTAAGTATAGAAAATTCATTCTAAGGTTGTATCTTCCTTGCTTCAGAAAAACTTAGAATTAAGGAATAATCTGTTGTGATAAGACACCACCAGCATAATTCAGGTTCCGTATCTAAGTCTGACGCTCATATTCTAGTTTCTCCTAGAATTCCTTGAAATAGTTAAACCGTGACAAGCATAGCAATCATAATATAAAAAATAAACTAAGGGTTGTATAAGGAGTAATTCTAATAATAAGGTTTGGGGAAAAAGGAAAGAGAGGTATTTAAATTAGAATATATAAATGTGGAAAACACCTTTTCTTCCTGTGACCATTTAATTTTATGCCCCTTTCTCAGTATTATTTAGAATCATGTATATTAATAATGAAGTGGAAAATAAAATAGAGCAAAATCAAAACTGCCAAAGTTTTTCTATAGCAGTAGAAAATAACATGTTTTTTTTAAAGTTAGAATCAAGAAGCATGTTAAGCACCTATTGTGTGTTCAGCAAATAATATAAACCATAAAAATGTAGATTTATAGAAACAAGCATGAGGCTACAAATAAATTTTAAAATATGGAATAGAAAAAGAATACTAATTTATGTTTTATTTATAAAAGCAATTAGAAGTAAATATAACAATGTTAACATGTCTTAATTCTGCATGGTGATGGGAATTTGTGATACAAATTTGGAAATAGCTCATACACAACTGGAAGTACAGAATTGGGGTTAAACAGGAAATTATGATGAGATACTAACTTTAGAGATATTACTCTATTCCCTATTATCCTAATTTCTCTACCAAAGCAGTACTAGCTCATATATAATTCCTTAGGTTTTCAAGCTAACGAGATGGCTCTTTCTAATTACAAGTCATAAATTTTGCCTACCCTTGAATTTCCTCAAAACCCATATATGATTATCATCTAATTCTAATGCTTTATTTATCTAAATCTAATGCTAATGATCTTTCTGAGAACTTAACATTTCTCAACCTAGTATCTCTGACCTATGTTTTCTAGTGAGCCATTTTGAAGAGGGCAAACATTTCTCAGTAATCCCTGCAACAGAGTACCATTAGGTTTGTCAGTCTCCTCCTTTTAATCCATGTTTTTATCATCGTTGTTTGCTTGTCTGTTTTGCCATGTCATCTTCAAAGTTTCCATATAACAGAGTTTAACAAGGTATGGTTCAACAAAGTTTGGGGCCAATAAAAAAGTAGATTGAGCAATCCTATAAAAATATTTCTGTACTTGAAACAAATAAAATAGAATTACATTCCTAATTCATTCCCTACTTTGCTGGATGACTGTGGACAAGTCATTTCATCTATTTAGGTGTAGTTTTATTATCTATCATAGTGAGGATACTGGAATAAAGGCTTGCTAGAATTTTTCAAGTGTGATGTTATTTCATTTCCATAATATTCAAACTATACTTAAGTGAACAAAGAACAAGTCTACTTTCCAAAACAAGTCAGCTTCAGAAAACCTTGTTTTCAAGGGCTTCATCTGACTTTACAAACCAAACAATTGACTTATTAAACTTAACCATCTTACCAATTTTTTTTAAGTCAAACATTATGTTCTATTAATTTTCTATCTCCCCCATCAGACAGTTGCCCAGATTTTTCAAAGAGAAGGTACTCAATATTTTAAATAATAAACCTTAATATTAATATATCCCTCTAAAGTTTATAAAACATTTTCATCTATAATATTGTATTTGATCCTTCAGTAATCTTATAAAGTAGACAAGACTGTACATATTTTACAATTGATAAAATGTAAGCTCCCAAAAGTCATGACCTGCTTGAATTCCCATAGCTGATTAATGGCTCCACTAAGATTCGAGTCAGACTTTTACTTTTGATGGATGGATGGATGGATGGATGGATGGATGGATGGATGAATGGATGGATAAAATAAGATTTTTTATTAGGACTAAAGTTTTTGTTTTACTATTCAAAGGTGACTTTATTTTATATGAAAGAAGGAAGACACAAAAGGCTCAGATAATTTCTAACATCTATCACTTGAAGAGTCTAGCCTTAAAACTATTGACTTGAAGACTAAGCTAAAGGAGCTAAAAGAAGTAATAGAGACCATCAAATTCATAAACATATTTTTATTATTGTTTTTCTTGTAATGGCTTAACATACTTCAGCAAGAACACTGGCATCTAAAATTAAATAATTTGAGACAGATGATTCTTAAACTAGCCCTTCACTTGGCCTGTAAGATGCATTGTGCATTTTTAAGAGTAATGAATTATTAGTTCTAACATCATCTTGTTAGCCTTTCTAACCATTAGTCTGTACATTAATGCAATTTGAAAACAAAACATATTGAGTCTATTATTACTTGTGTTAAATTTGAATGTCTCCTATATTATTTTCTCAAAGTACTCAGAAGTGTCAGGTCAATCCAAATTTTTCCAAACTTGACTAAATGCTTTCAGAATGCATCCACCAGTGTGCAGTCTATAGTCAGACACCCCAAGGAGACATAGCATTTATAGGCAAAAATATTTTTAAAGCAAAATCAGACCACAAATGGTTATTTAGTGAAAAACAATAACCCCTAACATAGGCTATGCAGTATCTATGTTGATGTCTTGGCAATGGTAAATGATGTTTTTCATCCAAAAGCACTGTAAGTATTGGATATTTTATGTCAAAAATCTGAAAAAAAAAAAAAGCTATTGGTTCAACTTTTAATCAATTACCATATGCCAACGAACCCGTTACAAGCTATATATTTTCCAAAACCTCTAGTAGGTCCTATGGTGGGTATAAGAGCATAAGATATTCTAAAATATTTCCAAGAATGAGTTTATGGAGGAAAAGACATTCTACCTGCCCCAACAGAGGTTAATTTTGACCATCCTCGCTTGGTCTTCCATTGTGTCAATTCTGTTTTTCATCAGCTGATGATCAGCTAACTCCTCCAGCAGTAAATCACAAAGTTCCTCCTTATTCCAAAAACTTCCAAATATTCTGTTGCAATCATTTTCCTTTCATGTGATCTGCTCTACTTTTTCATAACAAAATTGGAGGCCAGACATTTTTAATGTTCTTGCTCCTGGTTTTGGTTCATTATTTCTTTAAGCTCTCTGCACTCACAGTTTGTTCTAATCAAACTCAGCCCTTTACAGCGACCTGTGTTTATAATGACATCTCTCTTTTTCTACCCAGAAGGCCATTTTCCATACATAGCCCACCAATCCTTCCGGTGTAATTGAGAGGCTTACCATTCACTATATATATATATATATATTTTTTTTTTTTTAAATCATGTCAACCCCCCCTCCCACCCCCACAATGCTATTTTTCCTAAAATCCTTTCCCTCATTTTTAAACTCTTATTGAGATTTAAGTCAATGACACATTGTTTGGAATTTTTTTTATTTAATTGATTAAAGCATTAGCATTAGCAATTTGTTTCTTCAATCAGGTTGGCATTTGTAATGCAGAGTTAGAGTGTTACTGAGTGTGCTTGAAAAGTGGCAAGGCTCATGTGGAAGTAACAGAGGTGAAGTTATGCCTTGTGATAGAAAAGTCTAGGAAAATTTGGGTCATTATGCTGGCACCTGTCCAGTGATCTGTTTATGTGACATAATGGAATGCAATGAATGAAACTCATATAATGAAACTCCGAATTCTAAGTTCAACCTATACTATCAGGATTAGTTGGGAAAATTGAATTTATGCCAGGTAGTTTGTTAGAGGAAATTTAATCCAAGGAAGATGTTACAATAATATTGGAAAGGCTGAAAAGTAAATAGAGGATGATGGCATAAAATGGGGATTGGCAGTAGCAGAAAGATACTGCCATCTTTGGAACCAAGGGAGGAGATGTTGTTACCATAGCATGGAAGCCAGACCATGCAAAGGGAACTGCAATCATAACAGAGGCTGCCCTGTGGAGAGCTGGACCCTGGAAGAGATGCAGAAGCACAGAGAAAGATGGAGAGAAATAGCCCAGCTTATTTGCTCCCACCTCCAGTCTCCCACCAGGGACTCTCATTGACTGAACCTTTCAGTTAGCAAGGAAACAGGAAAATTTACTTTGTAGCATCAACCACCTGTGATACAGAGCTGAGCAGGTGAAGCATAGGAAATAAATTTGAGACCAAACAAGCAATTGGCTTTTGTATCTATTCCTATATTCTTTTATCTACCTATCAATTTGCTATAAATCAATAAATATATACACACATACAACCCATATATTTTGAATTACAGTCAGGGCATAGTTTGCAAAGGGCTGTAACACATAATAAACTGAAAAATTTTGGTGAATGTTATTACCATATTCAAATAATTTTCATGTGTGTATGCATAATTCTTTATAATCCAGAAAGGCTTTTTACAGCATTTTCCTTGAGAAGATAAATTCCAAGTTTAAAGTGTCTTCATCAGACTCTACTTTTACACATTACTTAAGAACTCTGTCAAAAAAGTTTAATTCTATGTTTATTATTCGCTCTGCTATCTCCCACCCTCTGTGGCCACCTCTTCATACTCACAAAAACCACTCTTCTATGCTAAGCTTTATTCTTATTGTATTTTGTTATTTCGCTTCTCACTTTTCCTTCAAGCAAAAGTGTTCTTCTGCTTCAAGAATATGTTTTCCTCACTCTTCAAAGTAAAGGTAAAGGCAACAAAATTTCATTAAGTGCCACCACTCTGTGTACTTTACCTTGGGTTCAGTATTGGAGTTTGTATACCGTAAACTATAAGTGAAAGTGGCTGCATCGTTTTTTACATATTCAAAGTTTTCTGGCATTCAATTCAAAGACTAATAATGCTATTTAGAAAAGTAACAGCACTTCTGATAAAATTGCTCATAAAATATATGAACCTTTACTGAACGGTATTATTCAATGTTTTCCTTGCTATTATATTGGAACATGGAGACTATATTGAAAACATTCTCATTAGAATCCTTGTTTCTTCGGGAAAAGCTTGTTCTAAAGGAAAATCTCACACTTCCATGTTCCCTTTTTGAGTCACTGCTTGCTGATCAGCCTTCCCTTTTCATTCAAGTGTTGCCTCTCACACAGTTCATCTAAAAGCACTGTCAGGGTTTGGGTCATTAAACTGCAACGGATGACAATAAAAACAGCACTTGAGACAAATGAAAACAGCAATACCTGTTATTACCAAATACACTTTTCAGTTATCATTATGGAATGAAACGATAAAAAAACTGTGACAAAGGACTGTGTGTTAACAACAGCATCATAAGTACAAACTAGAGGCATCATAGAGAATTAAAGATGACAAGTCTGACTTCTTTAGTAAAATCTCTGATCAGAAGAACAAATAAGCAGCACATAACTAAGAATAAAACACGGAGCTATAGGAAAAAACATGCCGCATAAGGTACAGCATATAAAATTTCTTCAGCTTTAGTTTTATTCTTTAAAAACTGTATCAGCACAATTCCACACAAAACAAACATATGTATATATATACACTCTCAGTGACTCTTAAAATGAGAACATGATATGTACTATGACTTTAACTTTTTATTAGTTCTGAGGAATCATTATAATAAGTATTTAATTATACTTAATGAAAGACTATTATATTTTAAAAAAACCTGCTTTTCAAACATTTAACGATGAAAATAGCAAGCACTTATATAATAAGCTAGGTATGTTTCTATTTGACTATGTTAACTCACTCTATCTTCAAAATAACTGAATTTTTCATTCCTGTTTTATAGATATGGAAACAGAACGCAAGGATATTAAGAAACTTCTTCAAATTTTTACTGCTGGATAGAACTGAAATGGATTCAACCATAGGCAGACACATTTCTGAATTTCCGCTCTCAACCACCACCCCTTGGGTTAGGTATTTATAAGGTTCAGGTGCTTTTTTGTAGGACACACGGTCAAACAATTTACAGGGACAAGGAAGAATGGGTCATGTGTGGCTTGGTGGAATAAGAAATCAAGGTACTGGAAAAGTCTGAAGACAATGAAACATTTATATAAGGCGAACTGTTACAAAGAACTTAGCTAGGAACTGGATATACTGATGCGAATAAACTTTTCATTGATTTTACAGTCCCCTTTTCCATAAATTTGCAAACTAGTGGAGGAACTTACTTTCTATTGGGTACAGTTAACTTCTTGTCAAATGGGTATTACTAAACTCCTATGAAGGGTGCACTCTTCAGTTGAAAAGAGGAGAATCCCAAGAAATCAAGTTTTTACAATCTTCTTAAGATCATACAATCAAAAATGACCTAATTAATCCTATAGAATTAAGAATTATTTAATCTAATATTATGGTTTCATAGATAATTACATCTTTTAACAATCTCTTTTTATAACTTATTGGGTTCCCCAAAAATAACTTTTCTGCTTCTGAGTCTTCCTCATGAAGTTTCCTATCTAGCATGCTTCTAAATCACTTCCTTCAAATTTCTATCCATCCTCCATTCCTGGTTCATAACTAACAATTTCATAAAGTTTTCTCTTATTCCTCAGTTTGAAATATTTTTCTCATACACTCACACCACTCTGCTCGTGCTTTGTTTACAGGTGTTTGTGTATTCTACGTTATATGGCATTCATACACAGACCTTGCTTATCTCCACCCCTGTATGAAGGGCTACTTGGGAACAACATTTGCTTTGTTCATCTATCTGTCCCCAACAGTATTTGGTATATTTCCCAATAATAAATAGATGCTTATTAAAGAATTATTGAATTAGATATACCTGATAAAAGATGGCCTACAGCAAAGTTTAATTATTTTAATGCAAAATCTCAACACTATGTAAAGAGAATAATTGTATTTGTTTGCTTAAAGCAACTTGAAACAGTGTTAACTATTGACAGTTTTATTATTGTATCTTATATGCATATGTATGAATATGTTTATATACATAGATGACAATGTATTCTATTCTTACCTCAAGGCATCTTATTGTTAGGAATTACCTAACTTTCATGGTTTTAAATTTGCCACTCAAGACTGCGTTATTACAGAGTTTTGCATTTGTTTATAAAATTAGATGCAAAAATATGCTAATGTATCATTCAGACTGAGATTATAATTACACAGAAGTCAGAAAACTCTCTGCTAAAGTTCCCAAAGCAACAATAATTCTTTTCTTGAAAATATCAATGAAAAAATATATTTTTAAAATTTGTTTTCCTGTGGTGGTAAAAGCCTAAACACAAAGGAAACTTGAGGTAATATTTGAGAATCAGGAAATAAAGTGAAAAATCTAAACATGGAGAAATTACATTATCTTAAATATTTTTTTTTAAAGAAATCAAATTACTTCTTTGATAAAAAGTCTATTTGAATATAAAATATTTTTAAGCTTCAATAATGTAACGTGTTAGTTAATAAGTGAGAAAATATTTTCTAAGATTCGTAATTTGGGTCTTGCCTGAGACCCTCTAGCTATAGAAATGCTATAGTAATGCTAGTAAATAAAATTAATGTTTGTAATTAGACTAAAGTTCTAACACCATAAATCCCACTACAGCTATTTATTTTCAAACTATTAAGGATCTGTGGTTATTTTCAGGACAGTGTGATGTACATTTGTATTTCCTCTATTTCAGGTCTACCATTTTGGCAATGTAAATATTGTCTAATTAGCTCCATTTATAGTTCTGATTTGGTTGTATCCAGTCATAATAAACACACACACACACACACACACACACTGCTAACCAAATGTGTTTGATGGTTCTGTATTTAGAAAAACTGCAATAAATGTTTTGGTTTGTTTAGGGTATGACATATCAAAATACTGACTTATTGAAAATCTCCACTGGGTGAAATAAACACTATAAATTATAAATCTCCATCCTTTATTATTTAGAATTTTCTATGGTACTTCACAAATAGCCACAGTTTTATTCCTTGATAGTTATTCAAGTAAATATGTTATCTATCAATCAACCATCGACTCTTACGTTTATGAAAGCAGAGTGAAATAATAAACATGAGCCTACCAGAAAAGAGAATTTAACTAAAGAATTGCAAAGAAAAACCAAAGACATTTTTAAAGTGTGTCACTCACATGGTACGCGACCACAAGAATCCAAAAAATTCCTGATCAATCATCATGAATTAAATAATTAATCTGGTGGATGAAAATCGCAACGACAAAATAACTGTGTAACTTTGGTGTGGAGAACTGGACTATGTTGCTCTGCTGTAAAATCTGAATTCCACCATTTTGCATGTCTCAATGATAGAAACAGTGCCATTTGGTTTTTGAAACCTCATCATGATCTGTCAGTCAATTCACAGTGAGAAACTCACAAGAAACTTGATGGTAAACAGAAATATGCAAATAAACGTTGTAGCCTTTGTAACAATCTCCAAATGACCACTTAGCTCACATAAGGATATCATCAGACCTATACACTTTTAATTAAGTGAAATCTCTAAGCTCTGCGCCATTATATTTTTAGATAATCTAAGATAAAATACACAAAGAGAAGTAGTACCCAAAGATGGAGTATCGAGAAGCCATAACAGAGTAGATACTTGCCTCATATTCATGACTTTTTCTCGGACAACAGTTTTTTAAAAAACAGGAATAGCAACTTACCTAAAAGAGAATGAGAAAAAAAAAAAATCTGGTTACTGTAAGAGAATTGTAAAGACATTTTAAAGAAATATGACATATGCTAACAGTCAGAATCTGGTCTAAACACACAGAGCAGTCATGCAATTCCACCAAGTGCTTCTATTGGAATTTTCTATGCCCTATACCAGCTTCCTTGTTTTCTTATCCCCTGCCTACTTCCTCCGATGCACCTTCACTTCACCCCAATCTTTGCAGGCATTGTATTCTTAGGCTGGTTTTCCTTTGTTAATACTCAACTGTTATCTCAAAAAATGTATGATTTCATTCATAATTAAAAATCAAGAAATTCAGACGAGAGTCCAGATTTTGCCTCTTACGAGCGTGCTACCTTGATCAAGAAAATCTGTGAATGGAAGGCAATTTAATAATTGAACTTAAATCTGCTTTTAGCTTCAGAATCTGAAATTGTTGAGAGAAGGCAACTGGAGTGATCAAGAGAAAAAATCTGAAATAAAAATTTCAGATTGACTGACTACTGGGATAAACCTGGGGAGACAGGCCCATCCCATGCCACTTGCTATTTTATTCCCTAGGATTAATTATTCTGTGTATAGGCAAGGCTTATTTAGCAGCCAAGTTCTGTACTATAAAAAGCTTATAGAATGCTGTAACATGGGATTTATATGACTGTAATATCATCTGTGAATTATAGCAGAGGGAGATTGAAGGTAAAAGATGGGATTGTGGGAATGAACTGGGATGCTTTTGTAAAATAGACCCAGTTGCCCTGGGATAATTCCAAAACTTCTAGGTTCAAAGGCAAATACTGCTCAGTGCACTTGTACCAATCAGAACATAAGGAAAGTTGTGTTCCAAGAAGAATGCATGAGCAACAAACTATGCCATGGGAAGCAGGGAAAGGACTGGCTCTCCCAGGCAGGTGCTGTAGTGTTTGCAAATCACCTAGTGCAACCTCCATTTTCCTGGAAACCAGCTTGGAAAATTCCCTAGGTGGACGACCTTTATGTTTCTCCTGCTGCAAGCTGAAGTGTTCATTTTATGCATTGACTAATTTACGAGTTTAGTGAGAAATTCTTTATAAAATAAATTCTAGAAAAGAGAGAACCTGAAAACGAATTCCCTCTGCACAACATGTGTGTATGGTCCCATTAGCAGTTGCACAGTGGGCAATCGATTAGGGAGGAAAAAATGGCTTTTTTTATGGTAATGGATTTTGAGCCTCCTGGTGATAATTTATTTACTAGAAATTTTGCAGAGCTGGCTAGCACACTGATGAAAATCCTCTGAACATGTTCATTTAAAAAGCAGAAAAAACCAGTTAGGCTTATTTTTGAGAAATATTGTTATTAAGTCATTGAAAACATATTGATAAAATATGCCTGAAAGCTATAGACCTGTAATTTATAATAGAAATTACGTTGCTATTGAGAAATGGCAATTTAATCTTGCAATTAACTTTAACAATTTGAATTTCTCTTTTGCAATTTTTTTTGTTTTTAGAAAAACCTTGACAGACATTCATAATGTTGTGCTAGGCTAGTAAGCAGTGCTGGCTTTTTTTAAAAGCAGTCCATCTCTTTTTATTTTTATTTTTATGCAGAGTTATGCTATCCTGCAAACCAAGATGTAAAACAAGAGATCTTTTATCTTGACTTGCAACCCCTGTGATATCTTGAGATAAAGGGAATTTCTCTACTTCAACTTTCTTGGACATGCAAAGATAGAATAGCACTTTGGCCTAGTTCAAAGAATGTAAACATCAGAATTAGCATGGCCTATATTTTTATTTTGCTTCCATCATGCATTAGCCCTGTGACATAGGTAAATGCAGCTCATTTACGGAACCTCAGTTTCCTTTATTTGTAAGATGGAGAAAACGTCTACCTTGGAAAGAACATGGAAGGAAGGAGATAATACACATATGCCATGTGTCTACACTTATATCATGTCCATTAAGCCCATGTCCTGCTTTCCCCTTCAAAACATGATAATTTTAGGTGCTGGCATCTTTTTAAACTTTCCATTACGTGGGGCCTCTCTTTTCCACTTTACTCAGAATGTGAGAGTAAAGTATTCATTAACAGGGGCAATCTAACACCCCTTTCTTTCTACCCACATGCATAAGCTACTCCCTGATTTGGGAATCACATGAGTACTGGACAGTAGGAAAAAAGACATTAGAAATAGTTACTCATAAAGGTTCTTTTCTGGTTGATCTTTTTAATATCTAATTATGAAACTGTTCTAGCAATGGAGCTGAGGAGGGGCAAAAGGATAATAAAGAATCCTGACTTTCAAGATTTAGGGATTTCATGCAAATAAATTCATGAGCCAATCAAAAGTATCATAATAAACAAAATAAATATTACATGTTACATACAAAGGAGATGAAACAAGCATGAACATATATGCACCTGACCATAGAGCCTCAAAATATTTAAACCAACAGCTGACTGAACTAAGAAAATAAATATATAAATCAACTATTTGGAGATTTAAAACCAGAAAACCAAAAGCTAAGCAGATACAAAGAAGATGAGAAATATATAATATTTTGAAACATATTTGAGTAAGTTAGATTAATAGACAAAAACTTCCTATAACCAATGAATACATATTCCAGATTATTTACAAGCACATAGGGAGCATTCATAAAAATTAATTATAAACTGATGTATAAAAAATCATAAATTCCAAAGATTCATCATTATTCAGATTATATTATCTGACAAAAATACAATAAAATTAGAAATTCTTCATAAAAGAAGAATCAAAATACCACAATCGCCTGAAAATGACCCCAAAATATCTGTTTCTAAACAACTCTTTGACTAAAGAGAAAATCTTAAGGGAATTAAAAAAAAAAAAACTTAAGTAGCATTTAAAACAGTATATTTAAAAATGTGTGGGGGCACAGATAAATTGTTACATAAAAATTATAGGTTTAAGTGCTCTTATCTGAAAACAAAAAAAAATTGGAAAACAAATGAGTTTAAACATTTGAACTCAAGAATTCAGTAAATAAAATACAAAAATGAAGGAAAAATGATAAGATAAAAAAATTATTTAAATGTAAAAATATATAATTAATAAAAATAAAAGGCTGATTTTCTGAGAAACATCATAGAAGCAAAACTAAAATAAAGTAAAACAAACAAACCTAAAGAAAATCGCATCAATACAAAGTGAGAAAGAGACATAGCAAAGAATGAAAGAAATGACAAAATACTTATAAAGAATTATGATACGCGGTTTCCAAATATAAACAAAAGTACAAATATTAGAAAAATAGAAAATGTCTAAATCAGAGCAAGAAGAGAAAACTTAAATAGATAACTATATAAAATAATAATCAAATATTTCCTTTCCTAAAAAATGCTCTAGGTTTAGGCGATTTTACATATACTTTTTACTCAAATTTTATGAAATTAATAGTTCTTAAATTTTACAAATTAATAAAAAATCGAAAAACATTAACTTGGTTCATTCAAATTCAAAAAATTAAATAAAAACAATATAAGAAATGGAAATTATAGGTTCATTTTAATTTTCAGCAACATAAAAAATCTGAATAAACTACTAATCAGCTAATCAAATCCATGAATATTCCTTAAAAATGTTAATTATGAACCGACAGCATGTATCCCTCAAATTGAGAATGATTGTTTAAAAGAAAAGGTAGTAATGGAACACAACACATTAACGGACAAAGAAAAGAAATCACATAATTATCTCAAGAGATGAAGAAAATTATTTGCAAATATTAAACATCTACTTGCAATTAAATTTAGAAAATTGGAACTAGAGAAGAGCAGCATCCTTAGTGTGAAGAAAATTTGTATTTCAAAAATTTACAGAAAATTATACTGAATACAGAAAATTTATAACCATACTAAGATCATAAGACCTTTATAGAGTTAATATGAAAACTCTCTTAAAGAATATAAAACAATATTTGAATACATAAATATATCAAGCTCAAAAATAGCATGAACTAATATTGTAAAGGCATGACACTTCCTCAATTTTGCTTTATAAATTAAATAAAATCCTAATGAAAATTCCAACATGATATTTTGTACAACTTACCAAATATTCTCTTTCTCTTTCCCTCTCCCCCCTCCACATACACACACAGAGTAAAACATAAATTAAATAAATAAGTACAATTTGTAGCAAAGTAAAGCAAAGAAGAATAATCTTCCATCCCAAGCACTAAAAGACAGTACTATACTAATGGAGAAACAGAGAGATACACCTATGGGACAGAAAAGAAAGTTCCTAAGTATGAGAATATTGATGTCTTATAAAGGTGGACTACGTACCAATGAGAAAATGACTTATTTTCTATAGATAGTATTGAGAAAATTGCTTCACAATTATGCAGAAAAATAAGTCCAGATCCCCCACCTCCACCAATACTACGTTGAAAAATAGGTACAAATGAATTAACATCCCAAGTATAAAAGGTAAATATATAAAGCTCAAAGAAGAAAAGGTAAGGGAATATTTCCATTTTATAAGGATGGAGAAAGCCTTCTTAAATAACACCTGAAGAGCAAAACAATGAAGTAAAATATGAATGGGTTTCAGTGCAACAAAACAAGAAAATAAGACTTCCATTTAACAAAAACTACCATTGGCACAATTAACAGATGAGAGCAGAAGAGATAGCTATTTTATATAAAACAAATACATAATTACACTCAAGGAACTTTTTAAAATCAACAAGAGGGAAAACAGGGATACAATAAGAAAAATGGGTATGACATATAGAGAGTTAATAGAAATGAACCCGAAATAGTGAAACAGCGTGTGAAGGCACATTCCAACTGTATCATAATAATAAAAAAAAATGAAATTTTGAACAATCAATTACTACCCATGAGGTTAGCAAAATGCAAATTTGGATAATTCTAAGTGTTGAACAGGAAGTGGGAAATAGGAAATCTCAGCATTTCTGGTGAGAGTATAAATTATTAAAATGTAGTGGAGAGCAACTTGGCAGTACTTAGTACAATTAATTAAAAATACAGCCTCTGATACAGCAAATGCTGGACACATACCTAGAGAAATTCTCCCACATATCTGAGAGGGACTGTTTCTCTGAGTAGTATTTATGTTACTGCAAAGTATAAGGCAATCTCTGTGTCCATTATTATGGAAATAGATAAGTAAAATGTGTTAGAGTCATCTTGTAGAACATTGTGCAATTATTAGAAAAAATAGATATACACACACTAGAATGAATAGATCCTGAAAACTATACTCAGGGTAAAAATAAGAAACAGACTTTCTAGCACAGTCTCATTTATGTAATAAGCATTATTTATTATACAAAGAGAGACACCTATTTAAGAATATATAGCTAACATATTAGCATGGGTTATTATATCTGGGTAGGAATAAAGGAAATGAATGAGGAAAAGATAAAAAAAATGAGAGGCCATGCACAGAGTAAGGTAGAAGGTGAGTCATGACATGAGAAATATAATTAACTCAACATTCTGTTCCCACAGTTAAGGAAGAAAAAAAATGATAGAAGGAAAGGAGGGAAAAAAGGAGAAAGGGAATGAGAAAGAAAGATTGAAGTTAAAGAAATACTTGGCAGTTATATAAAAAGAACTCAAGTACAATTAGACAAGTGTAAGTATTTTGTATATGTTGTGCTCATTAAAGATAAGGCCGAAACTTGGCTCAACAAACCTAAGATTTCTAACGAGTGCTACCCTGGTCAGGTGAGATGATCCTCGAGTTTCTGGAATCAAGGTTAGCCTACCTCTGACTCCCTGGGACCTCTGCGCGTGATCTAGATTGTATCTCTGTGTATTGGGGCCACAGAGCCATTCTCAGGTTTGGTGAATCCCTTGAGTCATAGGCCATAGCCAAGTCTCTTCACTGCTCCATGGGAAGTAGGTATCAAGAAGGATCCTGAAACTACTAAGTTGGAAAGTCCTTCTAAATTTATTTATTTTAGGGATTCCAATCCTGTCTCTGCCTCAGAATTATCTGAGGAGAGATTTAAAACTATGCGTGTGAAAACCCTACATCAGTTGTATTGCTAGAGAATCTCCATGGATACAGACAATGAATCTATATTCTGGCAAGTCCTACTGGTGATTCCAGCATAGCCAGACTGGTACCAGGAGAACTGACCTTTGAGAGCCACCCACATATTTCACCTCCCACTCAGTGTATGGTGTTCTCCCAGTAGCTGTTCAGAACTTTCTAGAGTGATTTCCGAAACAATGGGAGAAAAAGACGTTCACAAATTGAGAGGATCATGCAATCTGACCTTCTCTTTGCTAAATAAGCCTTCCCCAACCCCTTCCATGATTAGGTTGCCAGTAACGGAAGTTTACTGACTTTCGGTTCTCTATATAATTGAGGTTGTCTGAGGTCAGAGAGATACAGTTGTGCAAGGTCATCACTAAGCTTCAACCATCAGTGTGTTGATTACAAGTATAACAAACGGCCATTAGGATAAGAAGTAAATAGTGATTTGGGGGCATTTGGATATGAATAAATAGGTGGTAGTAGGTTTGCTCCTTTTTTCCCTTAGCCTGCTACTGATGTTTTTTCTAGTATGTGTATCAGGTTCCTTTAAAAGGCATCAATAACAGACTTTGAATATTTAAAATGCACATAAAAAATGAAACTATTTTAACAGATTTACTCAAATTGTATGCAAATGTAATGCATATCTAATGCAAATATACATGTGGTCTTCTTAACTATTTCTTATGCTTCACTGTGCCCCTCAGTAAAATGCTAATGGCTCATCTGTGCCTCTTTATTCTGTTCATCAATTAATTGTTAATATGACTTGTGGGTATTACAGTATGGCTAGGATAAAATAAAACAAAGAAAAGGTCTCTGACCTCAAGAATACTACAATCTAGTTAGAGAAAGAATATGTACCTCCAAACCACTCAAATGTTCAGATTCCTGAATTACCTGTTTTACCTTTAACCCATGCTCTCGTCCGCTACTTGAATGATCTTACTAAAACTCATAGGTGACACATACTTACAATGCTTCAATGGCTTTCCAAATAATACCCCAAATCCTTTGCATATAATCTAAGCCATTCATAATCTGTTCCTTGACTAAGTAGCTCTTTGTTTTTTTGTTTTTTTAACTTGCATTGTGTTTTCAAGCTATAAGCAAAGATTTGCAATCCTTTTTTGCACTAACAAAACTGTACTCAGGCTAATTCTTCTACCTGTAATGGCTTTCTCTATGCTTCTCAACCTTCCTCTTTTTTTTTTTTTTGAAACAGGGTCTCTCTGTCACCAGGCTGGAGTGCAGTGGCACAGCCTCAGCTCACTGCAGCCTCTACCTCCCAGGTTCAAGCAATTCCCCTGCTTCAGCCTCCTGAGTAGCTAGGATAACAGGCATCCACCCCCACACCTGGCGAATTTTTGTATTTTTAGTAGAGATGGGGTTTTGCCATGTTGGCCAGGCTGGTCTTGAACTCCTGACCACAGGTGATCCACCCACCTTGGCCTCTCAAAGTGCTGCGATTACAGGTGTGAGCCACCGCGCCTGGCTTCTACCTTCCTCTTGCCTATTAGGTGGGCTTCTATCCATGCTTCAGGAGTCAGGTAAAATGATCACCCTTTCAATATCCAATCATGCTAATTCCCCAAACTGAGATAGTGATATGGACAGGAGACAGGGAAATACTGTGTAGAAGAGGGCAATTCCCCAGCAAAGACCCCACCTTCAAGCCTGGAAACCTGCAGCCCTAAGTGGGAATAGGCATTCCTGTTTTTGTGCCCAAAATTTGCCTTTTGGCCCACCATACCCCATTATCTTGTACCCATATAAACCCCAAATCCCAGATTCCAAAAGCAAACAAACAGATGAGCAGACAAACAGAATAGCAGAGGACCAGAAGAGTGGCACAGCAGAGAAGGAGAGAAGAGAAAGAGCATCTGAACGTTGAGAGGAGTTTGGCTGGGGATGTTTGGGGAGGAGATTGGACATGCAACAGACAAACTCCAGAGGAAGATCATCTTCCCACTCCATCCCCTTTCCAGCTTCCCATATATCCCACTGAAAGCCACCTCCACCACCCATTAAAATCTCCACATTCTCCATCCTTCAAGTCCATATGTGACCTCATTGTTCCTGGATGCTGGACAAGAACCTGGGTACCAAAAGAGCACTGAGCTGGTTAACAGCTAAGCCATCTACAGATGACAGAGCTGAGAGAACATGGTAGAATGCCCACTGGGGCTTCAAGACTCAGAGGCACGCACCCCTAGATTCCACCATGGAGCTAGAGCCTAACAGCACTCATGCTGGCTCCTGCCCCTGTCTATCTGCATGCTCTCCCTCCTGTAAGGGGTTTGAGCAGTGGCAGCAGCTGAACAGACAAGCCACACCCCTGTCACATGTACTGGGGGGGGTCATGGAACTCTCCCATTTCAACAGGTGTCATTTCTATATGTTTCCAAAGAGTTCTGTGAACATCTCATATCATTTTGTTACAATGGGGATAAAATGTCACAAGGGAATAACATGTAACCCTAATAATATGTCCCTTTGTATGTGTGACTCTCCTTTGAGTAACAAATCTCATCCAACTTTCACATCTATCTAGAAAATAACATGGGAAGCTAGCTTAAGCCACACATGTACCCCAAAGTTCCAAAGTAATAAGTTCTTACTAACTCCCCTATTATTCTATAAATTCAGCTACTCAGGACTATGCGTCAAGAGAAAATACAGTTTTCAATTTCATTGCTAAGTCTCAAACTGTATTAGTCCATTTTCACACTGCTAATAAAGACATACCCAAGACTGGGCAATTTACAAAAGAAAGAGCTTTAATGGACTTACAGTTCCACATGGCTGGGGATGTCTCACAATCATGGCAGATGGCAAGGAGGAGCAAGTCACATCTTACATGGAAGGCAGCAGGCAAAGAGAGAGGGCTTGTGCAGGGCAACTCCCCCTTATAAAACCTTGTAAGATCTTGTAAGACTTATTCACTATCACAAGAACAGCATGGGAAAGACCGGCCTCCATGGTTCAATTACTTCCCACCAGGTCCCTCCCACAACACATGAGAATTCAAGATGAGATTTGGGTGGGGACACAGACAAACCATATCATTCCACCCCTGGATCCTCCCAAATCTCATGTCCTCACATTTCAAAACCAATCGTGCCTTCCCAACAGTTCCCCAATGTCTTAACTCATTTCAGCATTAACTCAAAAGTCCACAGTCTAAAGTCGTATCCAAGACAAGGCAAGTCTCTTTTACCTATGAGCCTGCAAAATCAAGAGCAAGATAGTTACTTCCTAGATACAATGGGGGTACAGGCATGGGGTAAATACAGCTGTTCCAAATGGGAAAAATTGGACAAAACAAAGGGGCTACAGGCCCCATGCAAGTCCAAAATCCAGAAGAACAGTCAAATCTTAAAGTTCCAAAATGATCTACTTTGACTACATGTGTCATCCAGGTCACAGTGATGTAAGAGGTAGGTTCCCGTGGTATTGGACAGGTCCATCCCTGTGCCTTTGCTGGGTATAGCCTCCCACCCAGCTGCTTTCATGGACTGGCATGGAGCGTCTGTGGCTTTTCCAGGCACATGGTGCAAGCTATCAGTGGATCTACCATTCTGGGGTCTGGAGGATGGTAGCCCTCCTCTCACTGCTCCCATAGGTGGGTGCCCCAGTAGGGACTCTGTGTGAGGGCTCCAACCCTACATTTCCCTTCCACACTGCTCTAGCCGAGGTTCTCCATGAGGGCCCCGCCCCTGCAGCAAACTCCTGCCTTGACATTCAAGCATTACCATACATCCTCTGAAATCTAGTCGGAGGTTCCCAAACCTCAATTCTTGACTTCTGTGCATTGGCAGGCTCCACATCGTGTGGAAGCTGCCAAGGTTTAAGGTTCACACCCTCTGAAGCCATGGCCCAAGCTCTACATTGGCTCCTTTCAGCCACAATTGAAGCAGTTGTAATGCAGGACACCAAGTACCTACACCGCACACAGCACGGGTACCCTGGGCCCAGCCCATGAAACCACTTTTTCCTCCTAGGCCTCTGGGTCTTTGATTGGAGGTGCTGCTACAAAGGTCTCGCACATTCTCTGAAGACATTTTCCCCATTGTCTTGGCAATTAACATTCAGCTCCTCAATACTTATGCAAATTTCTGTAGCCGGCCTGAATTTCTCTTCAGAAAATGGGATTTTCTTTTTTGCCAATTTGTCAGGCTGCAAATTTTTTGAACTTTTATGCTCCGTTTCCCTTATAAAATTGAATTCCTTTAACAGCACCCAAGTCATCTCTTGAATGTTTTGCTGCTTAGAAGTTTCTTCCTCCAGATACCCAAAATCCTCTCTCTCAAGTTCAAATTTCCGCAAATCTCTAGGGTGGGGTAAAATGCCACCAGTCTCTTTGCTAAAACATAACAAGAGTCACCTTTGCTCCAGTTCCCAACAAGTTTCTCATTTCCATCTGAGACCACTTCAGACTAGACTTTATTGCCCACATCACTATCAGCATTTTGGGCAAAGCCATTCAATAAGTCTCTAGGAAGTTCTAAACTTTTTCGCGTTTTCCTGTCTTCTTCTGAGAACTCCAGACTGTTCCAACCTTTGCTGTTACCCAGTTCCATAGTTGCTTCCCATTTTTGGGTATTTTTACAGTAGCACCCCACTTCCAGTAACAATGTACTGTATTAGTCCACTTTCATACTGCTAATAAAGACATACCTGAGACGGGGCACTTTACAAAAGAAAGAGTTTTAATGGACTTACAGTTTCTCTTGGCTGTGGAAGGCTCACAATCATGGCAGAAGGCAACAAGGAGCAAGTTAGGTCTTATATGGATGGCAGCAGGCAAAGAGAAAGGTCCTGTGCAGGGCACCTCCCCCTTATAAAACCATCAAATCTCATGAGACTTATACACTATCACAAGAACAGAATGGGAAAGACTTGCCCCCATGATTCCATTACTTCCCACCAGGTCTCTCCCACAACACATGGAAATTCAAGATGTGATTTGGGTGGGGACACAGCCAAACCATATCACAATCCTTGAAGCGAAACTCAAAATAACACCAATGTCATCACCATATCACCACTACCACCAGCACTACCACCAGTATCACCATTCCTGAAGACCTTTGCCTCAGAGGGTCAATGTTCCTGATGGAATTGTGTTCTATCCCTTGGGTAAATTGGGGGTTGAGATAGGGCATTCCTAGAACCTACCAGACAGTCTGGCACGTACTAGGCATGAGTGGGTATTTGGTGGATGAATGAATGAATGGGAGTGAATAAAATACAAAGAAACTAGAGAGTAGTTCCAAAGCTCCATGTGTAAAATAGTTCTTTTTTTTTCCTAGGCTGCTGGGATCAGAGTGCTGGGAGGATTCATTACAGCAGAAGGATCATGGTGGTATAAGATTATTAAGGAAACATTTCTCAGAATTGGTGAGATTCTGAACCAGATCTTACTAAAAAATATAGAATAGGCAGAGAAAATTAAAGAAAGCATTTCAGGCTAAATATACACACGGGGACAGTGTTTGAATTGTGACAGTCCAGGCTGACTGTCACAGAGACTGCATAGAATCAAGGGAAACTATGAGTATCTTGGCTTCTGGGTTGACCCAACATTTACCATCAGGGGAGAATGAACTACACTGAATCTATTATACAGCAGGGAGTTATGCCTCCATTCATCAAAATTGACATACCATCAAATATCCCAAGGTTCTGAAAAGCACAGTTTGAATTCTACATAGTAGATTCCCTTTATCAGTAACTAGGCACATTATAATTTTTAACTGACAACAAGAACAAAGCTGTATAACAAGAAAGAGTAGAAATTGAACATTGTCTAACAAATCAAATTCATAAGAAAACATATAGAGTTGAAATACAATCTTCCAAAGGGAATTGGTAATCACTTAACAGTTGAAGGTCAAATATTATGGAATCTTATGTGACCACAAATGATTACCTTGATTTTATATTTCATTTGAAGTAAACTGATCTTGAACTATCCTTCAATGCTGTATCTAAGCCCTGGTTCAAAAGCAATTCATGAAAAAATCATTGTTTATTAAATTACTTCAACATTTAATAGAAAAGGAATTGTTTTGTTAAAATGATGGCATTCTAAAGTATGAATATCAAACAAGATGGAAATTGAAATACAACTGATAACAGGAATTATGCTTTAATTTGCTTGTATCATTGCTTCACAGCACTTGTCAAGTATAGTGTTAATGTTTGCTGAATAAATGAATAAATTGGTTGTAAGAGGACCACTGGGATTCCAACAGACCAATGGAGAAACTTAAAGCTTAATATTGACTGACCTATTAACCATCAGTTTGAGTATAAAAATAAATGAAATAAACCCAACCAGAAAATAGAGTCTCTTCAAATGCAAATTCCCTACAATTGCAAAGAATATTGACTGACCTGTTAGCCAATAGTCCAAATATTTAAAAATTGAAATAAATCTATGTATGAAATATGAACCCTCCTTAAGTTCAATTATCTATTGTTAAAAAGAATAAGTCAAACAGTTTAGAATGAACACAGATAAAAAAAGAGAAATTTTTTCTGCAATTCAAACATTGATAAATTTAAAGATCATGACATTACAAATAAAGACAGGCTACATTTGGGATTTTTCTACTTTATATCAGAGACACCTGCTAACTGCCCATGACAAACATCCACTGCATATCCATTTCCATCTTGCAATTTAGACCAAGTCTTTTTAGGAAATGAAAGCAACATAAAATATTCAGAGAACATCCATATCCCTTTAGGCTCAGGATGAGTTGAGCATCTCTGAAAATATTATGCAAATACAAAAATGTTTTCCATTCATCTGGGACTTTCAACACCTGGAGATCTTGGAGAAAGTTAATGGATGAATAGTTGAATCAGATTTATTTTCACTGTGTGCCAAGTGAGGGTATAATTTTACCAAAGACATTTTATCCTGTCCCTCCCCATTGGCTATTCAGATGTTCCATTTTATTATAAAATTACACTACTAGGAATGTTTACATTATTACGGACATTATATTAGACCTGCACTGAAGAGCACTTTGGGCTGAGATATAGCTAATTCCTTAACTTCAGTTGTCTCCACAATCAGTTCTGGTCACTACAGTCCAATCCATCACTTTATGAAACACATTGATTGGTAAGATTAGGTAGATATCATTCATTTTTGTAAAAATTGAGGGAGCCACAGGCTCCCTATTGGTCTATGCAAACTATAAATATGACAATCTCCTCAGAGAAAGTGTTTTTTGGATTTATTTTACCAGACTGTCAGTGAGGCTCACTAAGGTATACACAAACCTCATTCTGCCAGCTAACCATGATCTTGCAGAGGATATTTAAATCTCTTTTAAAGGCAAATTAAAATGTTTCCCATCTTACTGTCCTCTTTGGTGTAAGAAAATAAGTACCAGTGCTCTCTGCCACTAAGTGAGCTAGTATTTGTTTTTCTTATATTCTTTATTAATGGGAGCAGGGGGAAGAAAATCACAACACTGAGTGTCCCAAATTTAGCAGTCTACTGCATCTTCTGTGGTTATTTACAGTGTACCCATGGTTGCAATACAGTTAGGAGGCCTGTAAGAACTAATTAGTAGATCTGAACTGGGGCATAACTGTAGAAAATTAGATTCCCAAATATGAAGAATTGCAGATTGTTTTGTACTATGCCAGGAAGAACTGTTTTATGATAGTGGTGGCATATGCCTTTATTTGTCCCTTATGTAAAACTGTTCTCAAATCAGAATTAATATCAGTTCCCAAATTACCTCTATCAGGAGTATCTTTGTTTATGAGATCCATAAGTATATGGCTTCACTGTGTGAAACTTCACCAGACTTCATTAGTATTCAACAGCCTTCCTTATCCACTTCCTTTATACAGTTAAAATACACTAATGCTCTTCTTAAAAGGCAAATAATAACCAAGTACTATTCTCTGTCCTAAATAAAATTCCTCCTAGGGAGACACATTTATTACAAATTACAATTACTTTATCATGTTGTTTTAGGTTTTTTGTAAAAAATGACTTACCCTAAATTGCATTTAGTAAAGACTACTTAATATAATTAATCATTTGTCTCCAAGAATTATTTACTTAAAACTAGAATTTGCTGAAAAGCATCACATCATTTTTTACTTGTGCCACAGAAGGTAATTGTGTAATTAGTAACTGGTTTACAGAGGCATGTTTTCCACAGAATGCTGATAACCCAGGTCTAAATTGCCCTTTCCAGCCAGGATCCCAAGGCACTTTATAAATCATCTTATTTAAGTCGCTATTCACACCTGCTCACACCTACACGTAAACTGCAAATGGGGTATATTTAAAGAAGCCATTTAATACTAGGATAACTACTGCAAAGAATTCTCTACTGGAGTGAAATGCAGCAGCTTTAACAGATGCTCAAGAACAATAGATAGCAGTTGAGGTAAAGAAATAAAGAATGTCATTTCCAATTAAAACTACAGGAAAGATTTAGAAGAAAAGAATGTAATTATTCATTTGGACTTTGGCCAGGATACCAGAGCTAATACTCTTCATATTGGGGAAACTTTCAAAAGCTTTAAGAACTTATCCATGTTAGAATTGCACTTTAATATCTCAGCTAAAGCAGGGTTTTCAGAGAATAAAAGACAAATAGAAATGGTCCTCATCACATCACTTCTAATTATGGTGTAATCTATGTCTCAATAAAAAAACACTCACATGCTTCCAGAGGTTAAAAATGGGAGGAATGAGAAAGACTAGGCTATTAGTGGTGAATCCGAAGATGGAACAAGAAAAGTTGCCGAGAATTAACGGATTGACCCACAGGCTGGAGGTTACAGGGAAATGGTCAAACTTGAATGAAACTAGTCAAATATCCTTTTGTTTTTGAGTCCTGCATTTCAACCCTCATTTCAACCATTATTGTAAGGACAGTTTGCTAACAATTTCACTACTAAAATAATAATGGCATACCTGAAAAGGACTTTAGGAGTTACTCCTGGTTTGCTGAAGAGGAAACTAAGGCCAAGAGAATGGAGGCAAGCGCCCAAGGTCACGCAGCTGTAGATAATTTTATGTTGTACTCAGACATTGCTACTTGGAACATTACAAGATATGACCAAGGTCCTTGCATACTTCAGATGATTCTAACCTTTGTCAAATGTCCACAATTGTTTAGCCCTGTGGAGGCACAAGCCAAGGCGATTCATGTGCATGTGTTTATGTGGTTTAAGAATTGTTACCTTTCTGCTTTATTTGTAGAATCAAAAACCACTCTCATACCCTCAACTAGCAGATTGTGGGGAGAACATGAAAGTGCAAAGTGACACGAGGAATAAATTGGAGAGAAACATTCATAATAACTATGATTAGAAGAATTGAGCACAGTCTGTAGGAAAATGTATGCCTGCCAAATCCAATTCCACATTTACTTCCACCTCCCCTTCTACCTCCCTGACTATAACACCCAAGGTCCTTAAACACTGACTTAGAATTAAAATGGATTGTTTGCAGCTGCTCACATGCAGGCTTATTCTGCAGGTCCTGCCTAGTGTTTACATCTGGCTTCCCTTCCCAGCCTCAGTTCTTGCCAGGGAAGGCCATTTGAGAAACAACAGGACTGCAAACTGAACAGAATGCATTTTATGAGTCAGCTTGATCCTTATCCATGGACTGAGAGTTCTTAGAGTTAAGCCATTAGCCCCATTGCCTGGTTTTAAAAGGAACTCACTATTTTTGCTTATCCCTGTGACAGCAGTAACTGCAGGATTCAGGCCTTTGTACTTTGATTTACTTTCTGTCAAGTTCTCTTTTTCTTCTGTCCATCTTCTATAAATTCTGTGATGGTTGAGTAGAATTTTAGAGCTGAATATGGATAAAGTACTGTATTACATCTGATTGTAGCAGCTACTAGTGCTTTTCAAAATCTTGTTTTTAAGCACGTGGGAATGCGCTTGCATGTGGCCAAGTGTGGCCAATGAGAGAGTCAATGAAGTTAGGTCGGAATACGGCAAGCACAAGGGCATTGAGGTGCCTCAGCAGATGCTGACCTAAACCAGGAAAAAGTGCATATCTAAATGTGAAGGAGGCTGCATTTCTCCTAAGAATAAGATCCCCATCAGTCTAACTGACACTTTGCTTAGCACAGTTCTACCAGCAGGTGAGAGCATAGTTAATATATCTCTGGTTGAAAGTTAAAAATCACTTTGCATCCAGTTGGACAAAAACAAGCATTAATTAAATAAATTTTATGCCTAGTTTTACAGATGCTTACTGCGAAATGAGATGTGCACAAGAATACTGACATTGTTACAAATATAGGGAGCATAATAAATGCTCTGCTTATAAAATTTTTTTCTAGAATTGGGTCGACATTTCCCTAAACTTGCTCCATTAAACAGCAGAAAAACATGCCAAGGTTTTTTTTTTTTTTTTTTTTTTTTTTTTTCTAGTTCTAAATTGTGGAGCTGATAGCCACATATTTGCATACGAATAAAGTCCTTCTTATTTGATAACCGTTACTGTGCTCATTCTTTCAAGAACAGCAATAAATCTCTTTTGGGATCAACTATAGTACTTGGTAGAGCTGGACAAACAGCAGTGTGTTGTTTCTCCCCTTCTGAGTTTGCAGGTCTTGTCATTCATTCTTTCACTGAATGGGATTCTAATTTAAATGACTTGATCAGGCTGTACTGTAACCTAATCATGTTGTTTCAGGGCTTTACAGAATTTCCCAGCAAGATCTGAGCCACTAGATGTAAGAAAATACATCGTGAATTCTCCAACATTAGGATGCTTGAATTTTTCAAAGAGAGGCAATCACATTAAGGTAAATCGGTGAAAAGTCCATCAGTCAATCTGTGAGTATTAACCAAACATATGTTATAGGAAAGCACAGTACCAGGCATGAAAGGGCATACCATGAACCAAAAAAATAAAATTCAGTGTCATCCTGCAGAAGTTGGGCTTCACCCACCTCTGTTTCCATGGTCTCTTGTGTGTGCTTCTTACATAGGCATAGCCCTGATCACATTGCACAGTCATTGTCTTTGTTTCCTCCTGGAATCATACTTCTTGACATGACCTTGATGTCTTTCATCTCTGTATCTGTAGCATTTACATTGTATGTGGCATATTGCCAGGTGGGGGTGGTGGGAAGGCGTACCTTAATTAAAGTGTGTTGAGTGGATAGATGTGGGTGGAAGTTAACAGCAAGGATCTCAGGACTTCCTCTAAACCAGACATTCTGTGAAGTAACAATTATGTATGATAGTGAGACTTCTTTTCTGAAGAGGATTGTGAGGAGGATAATTCTCTGATATAGGGGATACAGTGTAGACAAAGTTTATTCAAAAGATTTACTAAGTTTAATCTCTCCCCAGGCATGAGGCAAGGTGCAGGGAAACGTAGGGCTGTACAAGGTACACTTAAATACTGCCCTTGGCATTTTACAGCCTAATAAAGAAGACATACAATAATGGCCGGAATCTACCTCCACCAAGAAAAAATTAGGGTTACAGTAGTGGTGTGCTTGAATTTCCTCTTACCTGAAATGGCTACTGGAAGCCATTTGCTATAAATATTCAGGTACTTTTCAGTATGGTCGTTAAACTATTAGTTGCTTGAAATTGACCATGGTAAGAGTAAAATAAGCAAACACTACAAATCTGGTACTTTTTTTTTTTTTTAAGGAGTTTACTAGCCAGATTACCAGCCCACCATGGTGTCAGTAATTTTTACCTTACGCTACATCTTTTCACCTCCCTTTCTCAACTGTGTCTGCCTTTTTCCTTTAGGAGGTGATAATATAAAACTGAAGCATAATTATATGATACTGCATTCACATTTTAAATTTAAAAACTTCATGAGCTTTTTATAGTTTTATAAAATAAAGCAAAATGCTTTATTCTTTCCTTTTACATGTGCCTTACACTAACACAGATAAAATTAAAACTAATTGTGTTTAGCCAGTGCCTAATGCTGTATATACATATACAGCATATACTGTATATGTCTATACACATACATATATATGGTATTCTGTAAATATATATTGACTTGAATCACATAGAATTGGCATAAATAAAATTGAATTGAATTGAAATGAAGACTGGAGTAACTTAGAATCTTCAATAATGCAAGATACCTTTACTTTTTGTACTGAATTAAAACTAACTTTAATACTAAAAATATAGCAACTTATTGTGTAAAAAAAGTAATTTATTTTCATTGTTTATAAAGCTATGTAGGTCTGTTGTCATCTATATACTTTTTTCATGAACTGACAATATTTTGATAATCTGTGCCAATTTATATCTTTGAAACTTTACTAGCAAGCAATACAACTAGAATTCTAAATTATGTTTCGATCTAGACTTTATACTTACTTGAGGCTTCCCTTGTTTTAATTTGCTGAAATTTATCTGCAATTCTTGATTTGTATGCATTACCAAGGTTTCTAATTCTTTCATATTTTGAAGTCATTTTTACTGCATGTTATTATCTTCAGTACAAGGATGATCCTGTGAAATTTCCCACTATAGCGTTGTAGATAAGAGCAGAGACCACTGTATCTAAAAGTCTTGGGCTTCAATTACAAGAAATAGAGTTTGGTCAAATTATTCATCTATGCTAAGCTATACATTTTTTATCAGTTAAGTGAGTATAAGGTAGTACCTACATCACAGAGATGTGTGCTGATGACATGAGATGGTGGATGTAAAGACATTAATACAGTGACATGCACATATGCAAAAAAAGTTATCTAAAGGTTAGTTACTAAAGCATATGGACAAGAAATAAAAGAGAAATCTGAAGTTCAAATACCTTCAAGATCTGCAAGGTATCTACTGAAAGAGCAAAACAATGAAATGAGATTAGTGGATGTACTATGAAAACTTAGAACTAGGAAAGAAAAAAAAAATGATGTAGTATTTCTAGGTATAGTCCAGGGGAAACAAATAATAGTAACTGATATTTGTTGAACATCTACCATGTGCCAGATGTTTTTCTAGTGTTTTACATACACTAACTCCTTTACTCTTCAAAATAACCCTCCAAAACAGATGCTTTCACAAATATTCTCATTTAGAAATGTGAAAACTAGGCTAGACAAAAGGTCATCTTCAATAAAGAAAGTGACAGAGCAATACCTTTAGAATACAAACACATGCACACACACTGTAGGGTTTTGAATACACACACACACACACACACACCCCTTAGAGTACATTATTTATATATATATGCACACAAATACATATATATAAGTACATACATAAAAATATACATACATACCTATATATGCATATACATACAGTTGACCCTTAAACAATGCAGGGGTTAGGAGCACTGGTCCCCTGCCACGCATAGTAAATAATTTGTGTATAACTTTTGTCTTCCCCGGAACTTAACTACTAATAGCCTACTGTTGATCAGAAGCCTTACTGATTACGTAAACGTCAATTAACACATATTTTTTACCTTACATGTATTATATGCTCTATTCTTACAATAATGTAGAGAAAAGAAAATGTTATAAGAAAATAATTAGCAAGAGAAAATTTAATTACTATTCACTGAGTGGAAGTGAATCACCATCAGGGTCTTTATTCTGATTGTCTTCACAATGAATAGGCTGAGAAGGAGGATGAAGAGAAGGAGTTGGTCTTGCTGTCTCAGGGGTGGCAGAGGGAGAAGAAAATGTATACATAAGTGGACTTACCACAGTTCAAATCTGTGTTGTTCAAGGGGTAACTGTATTATACATGCATTGTATGTATATATTGTGTGTATATATATTAAATACAAGGTGTTTACTTACAGCCCCTATTCTAGTCTTTTTCAGAAAAATATAAAATCACTTAATATTTATAATAATCCTATGATATACGCACTATCATTATTCTTAGTTTATACATGCAATAGCTGTAATTGAGGCACAGATAGGTTAAATAACTTGTCTAAGGTCTCACAGCTAGTAAATGACAGAGTTGCGCTCAAACCTAGGCAGTCTGAATCAGCTTCAGAATCTGCTAGCTACATGGCAGCTGTAAGCTTCAGTTAAAAGGAATTGTAACAGCTCATTTCCATCAGCAAGCACATATCAATTGTGGAAATAACAATGAAGTTTACTAAACAAACTTCCAGAAGATTCTTTCCAGAAATAATGATTCCACTATATAGAAAACTATCTGTACTTGCTATAACCCAGTTATGATTTGTTTTTCCACAGTGCTCTCTATACAGAGAGATATGTTTGAGTATTTGAATTTTCCAATTCTTAGAACACAGCTATATTTCTCAAAGAAAATTAGTAAACTGGCAGTTTACTGGCAGTAGAGTTCTCCCTTGGTAAAATTGAAAAATTGGTTTCAGGACTACCCTCCCCACACCAAAATCTGGGGATATTCATCCTTTATATAAAATAGTTTAGAATTTGCTGATAACCTATGCACATTCTCCCATATATTTTAAATCATCTCTAGATTACTTATATATAATACAACATAAATAGTATATAAATAGCTGTTTTACTGTTTAGTTTTATATTCATATTTTTACTGTTGTATTGGTTTTAAAAATTTTTTTAAAAATATTTTTGATCCACGGTTGGTTGAATCCACAAATGCCAAATAGTGGATATACAGGGCTGACTGTGATACCAACTATGAGGCCTTTATGAAGCGTCCAATATCCTATCTCATGTTTCATTGCTCCTCTATATCTCCATTAGCTATAAAAATGCAAATCCTTTTCTTATTTGTATTGTTACTGCTAGGAGAAGATTTAAAGAGAAAGTTTAATAAAGATTTTTTTTTTTTTTAAAGCTAACCTTCAGCTTGTTAGGTTTCATTAATTCTTGGTGCATAAGCTAAACCATTGGTCAGAACATGTTTCTTGGATGGTTGACTGCTTTTAATTGTGTACATTATCTCTGTGTCTAGGCATAGAGGCTTAATTTTTCTAGTTCTAAGGATTTGTTTTGAAGCAAAACAACCTTTCACTAAACTCTAGAATAATCCTCTCTCTGAAGTCTGCTCTCCATCTGTGTCCCCGAGTTTAAAACTCTCCCCCTCCATCTGCTAAATTCTATAATGACTTTAGCACCAAGCAGCAGGTAGAACCAATATGCTGGCTCAAAATGGAATCCTGAAAATGAATCTCGCATCCCTGCTGCAGAGTCATCTGTGTTTGCTGTTCTGCCCCCATTAATCTCCAGGGAATAAGTGTGAGAAACATTGCAAGGGATAAAGCAGGGAAGGAAGATTTTTATAATTAATTGAAAACAATAATAGTATAAAAGTCATCAGCCCTTTACCGGCATTAAGGATAGCTTTGCAAAACAACAACAACAAAAATGAAGATGCCACAGCTACAGCTCTCTTCCAAACACAAGCTTGATGGGAGGGTGTGTAAATGCACTCATACACACTCACCCTTAAGACACGTCTTTCAAAATTTTAACAGAAATTTATCTTAAAGGACAAAAATCCCACCTGCCAGATTACTGATTATAATGTATCAAAGTACAGGGTGCAATCATAAGCACATAGAAAGTCAAGAAATCATTTAATTGTTGTAGTACAGAATTTTCATGGTTTCATCAAAAATAATTTCTCTTACAATGACAATTGGAAACATCATCTTTTATTCTAAAATACCTAGATCATTCATAAATTAAAAACTCAGAATGTGTCAGTACATTCACACTGTCTCTTCCAGCTGTTTGTCTTTTTAAAGTCATAAATTGTTCTTCTAGTCTTGTAGTTTATTTTTTAAAAATAGCTTCTAAACAGCCTCAGGGGCACAAATAAAGCATGTATATTCTCTTCCCTCCTTTTTGAATGTATGTTTTCAAAAATAACCTTTTTGATACAAGTTCTTCAAGTGAAAGATTGGTAGATTGAAGACAAAACAGGAAATAACCTGTGGAGAAAGGGAAATTCTTCTGCTCTTTCCTATACAATTTTTCTTGAATTTAGTCATTATTCAGAAAATCACAGGATTAAGTACTATTCACTGGTCACTCAAATTTTAGAAAGCGTTTTTTTTTTTTTGGAATTTTTTGCCATTTTCTGCCTCATAACTCTGGTACCCCCTGCCAACCTTATACATCACTCTCACTTACCATCTCATTTATTTACATTTTTTCCTCCTCATTCACCATCCTCCTGCAGGTAGGCAATGACTTGAGTTGCCCTGAACTCATTTTAAGCTAACTTATTTCATTTATTTTCCTGCAAATGTATTCAGCTTCTTCCCCTTTCTTACTTCCAAACTCTATTTCTATGATATTAATATGTTTTCTCATGTCCATCCATTTTATTCCTCTTATCACATTTCTTCCTTTGTCTGTTTTTTTTTTAATGCCACTAATAGCACTTCTTTATATACTAGTAGGTAGTAGTATACTTTAGATTTACTTGTGAATTACATTTAAACCACTGTGTATGGAAAATGTATAAATATTTAATATATGTTATTTGACTTATAAACTTCAAGAATGAAAGGGATAGAACCAGCATAATTACTTCATATAACTGAAAGCACAATATCCGTGTTTTTAAAACCACGTCCTTTGCAGCAACATGGATGGAGCTGGAGGCCGAAATCCTAAGCAAGTCAATACAGGAAAAGAAAACCAAATACCGTATTATCTCACTTATCAGTGGGCGCTAAGCACTGAGCACACATGGACATGAATATGAGAACAGTAGACACTGCAGACTACGAGAGAGTGAAGGGAGGGGAGGTGGGTGAAAAACTACCTATTGGGTACTATGCTTACTACCAGCGTGACGGGATTCGTACTACAAACTTCAGCATCGTGCAATATTCCCAAGTAACAAAGCTGTACATGTTCCCCCTGTATCTACAAAGAAGTTGAAAATTAAACAATAATAAAAGTAAAAGTAACTATGAGAATGGACAAAGCAAAACGGAGTGTGGAGACCGTGAACGATGTTGACTCAATGAAGATTGGAACTCTGCTCCCCTGAATCTCTGCCTTTCACTTTTCTATTCTTTTTTTTTACCTCCTTATTTTTTCTTTCCTCTCTTTTTCTGTTGTATGTATAATTCCTTTCTTTCTTTAACTTCTGCCCTTGTGTTTCTGACTTACTCCTACACTCTCTCTTCTTATTCATCTTCATTTCTGTTTCAGTAAAGTGCAGGGTGTAGTTGCCATGCCATTTGGTGGCAGAGGAATGGCATTTAAAAATATAGCTTTCTTTTATATAACCATGCTTGAATCTCTTCTTTTTAAAAATTAAATAACTGAATTGATAATCCTTTTGGTAAATAGTTTAGAGCACAGTATTGCAAAGTAATAAGAAGATGCACATGTGCGTCTTTGTCAGTAAAAACATTTTAAACACCGCTTATATTATTAACATTCACAACTCACCCTAAGTGTTAAGTTGTTGATAAATTACCATCTGATAAGTTTATCCTTAGCCCTGATTTTATATTTGATAACTTCAGTGGTTGGAAAAGCAGAGACTAAAAAGAAAGAAAAATATAAAGTAGATAAGTTAGTAGATCTTTCCAGGATTGCTTTCTGCTATATAAATTGCTTCCATACTAAACTGCATTTGGGATTTTCGTTTTTCTTTTTTCAGTTGAGATATGGTATAGACATTTACTCCAAAGAGTAAAAGTTCGGAAAACAGAGAAACCTAAGGAAAAATTCCTACTCTGCCACTTAATAGCTTTACTACTTTGGGCAAGAAATTATAGCAGCTATACTTTAGTTACTTTACCTCTATTTAGGAATAACCACATATATTTCAATGGTTGCTAGGATGACTAAATCAGGATAACACAAATTAAATCTCTGACATTTATAATTGCTCACTTAATATTAGTTCTTATTTCTATTTGAAGGTGGTTCATTAGCCTGCATGTTGCAATAATATTTTTATGTGAGTCACAATAAGCACATAGCTATATTTTAAAAGTCAGATATATTATTACACCATGTGGTTATAGCCCACAAATAGAAAGAAAGTATTGTCAGCTTCAAAAAAATGTCCTCTAATTACGCCACTTTCCATAGAGAGTCTAACATAATTTGCATACAATGACTAAAGTTATTGCTGGGGTACCACTTTGCCAATTTTTAGCAGCAAGCCTAGAAATTGTATTTTAACTGTTTTCTAGAAAGGTTAATGTTGTATATTACAGAAATGTAGAAAAACAATTGTAGCTGTATTTCTGATGTGATATGCTATTTTTCTAAAGCTATTTTGTCTTTGTTCATTCAATTGACAAACTTGATCTAATTGACATTTAGAACACTGTACTAAACAATCACAAAATACACATTATTTTCATGTGTATAAGGAATATTAACCACAACTGGCCATATCAAATGGAGTAAAAAAATAAAATTATTGAAATCATGCAGAGTATTGCCTTCGACAATAAATTAAGTTAGAAATGATCAAGATGATAACTAGAAAATCTCCACATATTGGGATGTTAATCAATGCATTTCTAGATAACCCATCAATCAAAAAAATGCAATGCAATTTAGAGAATATTTCAAAGCAAATAATAGTGAAAGTATGACATATTCAAACTTGTTAAATACAGCAAAAGACTGGTTAGAGCCAAAGCACATAAAATTAATCCCAGTCACTAGAAACAGAAAAGCTAAATACTAATGATCTACCCATCCATTTCAAGAAGACATTTAAAGAGAATAGCAATATAAACTTAAAAAAGAAAAAAAGAAACAAAAAGTTTTAAAACTTTGGTGAAACCTCATCTCTACTAAAAATATACACAAAAAAACTAGCCAGGCATGGTGGCGCGTGCCTATAATCCCAGCTACTCAGGAAGTTGAGGCAGGAGAATTGCTTGAACCTGGGAGGCAGAGGTTGCAGTGAGCCAAAATCATGCAACTGCACTCCAGCCTGGGTGACAGAGCAAGACTCCATCTCAAAAAACAAAAAAAAAACCAAAACAACAAAAAAGCCAGTATATTTTAAAATACTATTTTATATATAAATATATATGTGTTTATATATAAATACATATGATATATATGATATACATCACATACATACACATACATATGATATATACACACATATATATCACATATATATGAGATATATACACACATATATCACATATATATGAGATATATGAGATATATATATATATATATGATAAAAGCTTCCAATGAAGCCAAAAGTTATTTCTTTGAAAAGACTGCTACTACTTACAAACCCTTAGCAAAGCTGTTCCAGGAGAAAAGAAATGCAAAAATAACCAATCTCAAATGTTAAAGGTAATATCACTACAGATCACACAGACTTTAAAAAGACAATATAAACATATTACAAACCACTTTATTCCAACAGTTTGGTTTTGCATGACCAACATGTAAAATACTATGAAAACATAACATCAAAAATTATATAAGAGGGCATATCTACTGACCATATCTTTGTTTGTAATACCAATTCTTTAATAAAATAAACTAAGGTTCCTTGGAGAAATAGCTGATTTTAGGACTGGGACAGAAAATATACAAAATGAACGTGAAACATGTGGTGCTAGAAAATAAGAAAGTATTTAGAACACAAACAAACAACAACCAAAAAATCTCACAATAATGTTTGTAAGTTAAAGGGATACAGTATCCAACTGAAAGAGCTCCCAATTGTCCAACTGGCACAATTTGAACAACAGTGACAAAAAGTATTATAACCCTCTAATTATAAATGTGTAAAAGAAATATCTATGAATACATACTGATATAAATAAATAATTGAATTAATAAATGGGAGAAAATAGACACATTTCTTGTGCAAAAGAATTTCAATATATGTAAATACCCTAAACTTAAGGAATATAATTCCATGCTCTTTAATTATGGGCTACACATAATGACTTTTTCAAACAGTTCCCTATACTGTTTGCAAAGGGAGGAGATACAAAAGTAACTTCGCTATGAAGAGAAATGAGAAACACTGGCTCACCTCAGGTAATGAAAGTGAACATCGACAGTAATGAGTTATATGTATAGTGGGTATCTTTCATGTGTTATAATGAAAATGGCACTTTATTTTTGTGGTCTTCCTCTCATTAGCACACACTGAAACACATTACCCCAGTCTAGTCATGGGGAAACCATCAGGCAAATCTCAGTTCAGGAATATTCTACAAAATACCTAGCCCTCAAAACTGTCAAAGTCATCCAAAACAAGGAAAGTCTGAGAGACTGTCACATGACATTCAGGAGACATGATCACTAAATGTCATGTGATAACCTGGATGGAATCCTGAAACAGAAAAAGGACATTAGGAAAAAGCTGAGGAAATCTGAATAAAATATGGATTTTGGTTAATAACAAAAACAAACAAAAACACTTTCCTGGAGAAAAGGAAAGGGGAAAAAAGACAACTGAAGAAAACAATGATAGAATAATAAAGTAAATCATTGAATAAGAAATCAAAAACAAATGCTTGTTTTGTGGAAGAACATAAAGCATCTCTATCTTTATATCTCACTTATTATGGAGAAAATCTCAGCTATGAATAGCCTTGCACAGGAAACCCGTGGGGAGAATCTTAGAAAAGTTAAACACATTTTGTTGTTCTGGATAAATATTAAATATCACATCTAGAGGGGAAAACTGCTTTGTAAAACAGAATATAGACCTTTATCCTGTATTCTGTATGGACTATGAACTTTCCTTTCTTTCATTTCTGGACCATTATAGAGATTAAGAAAGTAAAATGTTAAAAAAATCCACATAAAAATGGAAAACTGAATATTCCTATACATTGAGGTACGCATGCTAAAAAACTTCACATACACTTATATTTTATTCTATACAGAAATAAACAAAAAGCTTTCCTGCAAAGAAGCTCTAGACCCAAATGTTTTCATTTACTTGAAATTAAAAAATAATTTCAATTGGTTGAGAAAAGATGGCACAGCTCAGACTCATTGTTCCCTATACAAATACATATATAAAGCTGTGTATAAAAGTTTATATATAGTTATTATATATAAAAGTTTCTCATATATGTATACATATAAAACTAGCAGAGATAATATGTGACAGGGCTATTTCAAGAAAGAAAAATTAGAGGTCAATTTCTCTCATAAATATAGATGCAAATAAAAAATAGCAAAAGAATCCAGCAACATATAAAAATTATATCACA